>NW_028188499.1:0-189000 GCF_964204655.1 Triturus cristatus
GGAAATAGAGGCGCGGCGGCGGGCGGATGCCGGACCACGGCGCCGTGAAAGTGGAGGCCGGCCGGGCCTGACTGGGGCCCGGGGCATTGGAGGAGGCTGCAGCTGCAGCCGCCTCCTCCTCCTCCTCCTCCTGAGCCACCAGCCGGCGATAATGCTCGCAGATGGCCTCCAGTTTCCGGCGCCGGGCCCTAGCGGCCAACTCCTTCCTTGATGGTTTAGTGGAAGGAGTATCATCTATATCAAGAAAGAAAAAGAACATGTTGGAGCCAATACTCTTAGCAAAACAGGAACACTAAAATCATTCAACACATAGTGTCACAGTATCACTAGCAAGCACAGTTCATAACATTTGGGATTTGGTGGTGGGGTAAGTATCTCTAATCCTACTTCCTTGGACTCTAACATTTGTGACAGTTTCCGACATTATTTATAAATATAATCGTACTATGTATTTACTCCGGTACACCAGTCGTGCTGTTCTTATCTGTAGTTTAGCCCAATTACATAACCTTGTTGTAGGCGGCATGCCAGCTCCATCAGCTAAGCTTGCACCCAAGAGAAACAGATATGAGCCACATGATGCAGACTCACGTTAGTTTTATTTACTGCTACTGTCTGCAGGTGGGGAAGCTCATCTTTTTGTCTGACGCCTTACGGCCGTTGGCACTGGTCATACTCTGTTACATGAGGGCAAATGGCATGCACAATTTCACTTACACCCTGCCATGGGTACTACAAAAAGGCTGATTATTTATCGGATCCAACGATCATTGCTTATATTCATATTGTAGATGCTGCTAGTGCTAATACGATATACGACATCATGTCGGTAGCGGTCGGTGGTGGGAGTGCTGCCGGTCGGTGACGTGGGAAGGTGCAGGGTGGGGATAGTAAACGATGGATTAAGGACATTCACAGGTAATTAAAGAATACATTAAAAAAAAAACATTGCTGCACACAGTAGCACACACTGCATCGCATTCGGCGGTGCAGTGCGCACCTTGAAAATAATTTTATTTATTTTTATGTTGATTACCTGTATTTGGCCGTAACAGTAATACACAGTTTACTCGCCAGTGCCACCCACCCGTCCCCTCCCCATGTCACCGCCCGCCAACAATCCCACCACCAACCGCTACTGCAGAGGGTACTTTGCTTTCATTGATTTTGTAACCAATATCCATAAACATTAAACAGCAGATAGGCCACCCTTTGCAGGCTGGCTGCCCCAATCGAAAATACATTAATAATAATAGGTAGGGAGTGGTCCCCAGAGTGGGAGGAAGGGGTTTCCGCTTGATAATATATGACGTGCTTGCAAACTACTGCAAGTGTACTGTATGCTCATAATACTACCTTGATTCCCCTAGGCTTTGCTACTGTCGCGCAGTTTCTTTTACATTTTCTTCAAAGTAAGAATCTCCAGTGACACTTTCCACCTATACTGTCTCTTGGTGATAGTACATCCAGGCATACATCCATTAAAGTAAACGTCTATCCTTTTGTATATATCTCTTAACAAACCTTAGTTGGTTTCACCAACAAACACCCATGCTTCTGCTCCTTCCTTCCTTGCCTTGGCTTTGAGTTTGAACCAAAAACACCGCTGATTCTTGCTATCTAGTACTATCCACCCATACTGTGTCGCCCACCCAGGCAGGCATTCTTTCACCTTCCACCCATCCTTCAACAACCCATGCATCTGATCTTATTACTATCAGCCACCTATGCATGCTTCCAACAACATATCCTTCTCTGCCGGTCAGTCATATTGTTTATCTCGCCCGTCCTTCCACCCTTAGTGCTTTCCCTCTTTGTTCAACACATCCATGAAGGTCATCTGATCTGAGTTTGTCTTCTCCATAAAACATTCACAGCTGATTTTGGAGTCAAATAGAAGAGGCCATTGGTTACTCTACTCACGTTGGTAATGCTACGTAAAGGGTGTCTTCTTCAACCGTTGTATAATAAGTCGCACAGTACAGTGAAATAGTGAACACAGTTCCATCTAGCTGTAATGTCAAGAAGTAATGAATATAACTTACCGCCGCCGGCCACTGCTGCTGGATTCCCCCTGGGCCCTGTGTCTCCTGCAGGTGCCGCCAGTTCGCCTGCCCCCTCCGGAATGGCCGCATCGCTGGCCCCGACGGCATTGGTGGATGGTAGTGTGCCTAGAAAAAAGCATCACAAATTTTTTAGATGCCTGTAAACCTCCCCCTATTTTAAGTGTTCACTAGGAACATTGAAAAAAAGTTAATGCGATGCAACATACATCAGCACTAGACAGTAAGTACAGTCAGTAGACAGACACTAGTAGGATATGGTTCCACTTCCTAGGGTCATCTAGTCCTACTCTACTCTTTTGAAAGTTAGCCTGAGCCATGAGTAACCCTTTTAGATTCATCATGTCGACTACTACTCTTTTGGTGCATATTATACCTGCCAGCTTTTTGACATGTGCAGTAGATGCCTTTAAGGCCGCTTGACTGTTGCGTACAAGTGAAGAGGTCGAAAAAAAAACAACTTATTGACTTTGTTTAGTTTATATTGCTTAGCCATCACACATACATGTTACACTTTTTGGCATGACTGCAAATTGCTAGCATTCACCAGTATACTATCTAACGGCTAACTCGCAGCGTTTTTCTCATATATCATAGGCGGAAGATTCCCTTCTACAAACCAGAGATTTACAGAGCATATTGGATGCAAGATGATGTAACCAGTATTTCTACGTTCTACGGTGAGGGGTCTTCCAGAATTCAAAAGATCTTGGCTCTTGTTCTTGTTGTCAATCATGCACTTGTAAATGTTTACTGTTTTAATGTTAGGCTTTTTGCTGGCCTATTGACTATGGCTGTAGTAAATTAAATTTCATATTAACGATGTACAGAGTTTGATACTTGTTTCAAATAAACCTTTTGAACTTACACATAGACTCTGTGGTATCTGGCGTGGTGGAGTGGACTTACACAAGTGTGTGAGCATAATGGTGTTTGTTATTATGTTCTGGGTTGTCTCTGTCTCAGTCATCATCAACATTGTGTATCGTCTTCGTGGGGGGGGTTGGGAGTGGGACCCTAATGTGAGACACTATAGCTAGTCGGTCAGGGGATCCTGGGTTCTTCGGACTGAGGTGTGATCAGTAAGATCCAACCTCCCATCAGCAACATCCTATTTTGTTGTGCATAGTTCTGTATGTGGCTCTGCAGAATCCTAGACAATAGTAGTATCATGTACTATCCGATCAAAAATACTAGTCAAATATCTGGTTGGGCATTTTGTTTGTGGTAATTGTCAAAGCCTCAACATTGAGAAGTCTTGAAGAGGACAACCCAAAGGACAGGACCCAGTGGCTAGAGCTATTGGTCAATCAGAGTTTTATTGTTGCAAAGAAAACCTTCTATTAAAGAGTGGGCAACTGTACAAGCTTCGCTACACACAGAGTAATAATAGTAATAGTAGTAGTAGTACTAGTAGTACAGAGAGTCATAGCAGAGGGAGTTAGAAGCAACTTAGAGGCAGGGATAAACAGAATTAGTAAACAGATAGACAAGGTCAAAGAAGTAAGCTTTTGTAAAAAAGAGATTCAGAAAGTGGAACCATAATTTAGAGTTTGGGAAAAAAAGATGCAGTAACATAACATTTAGGGAAATATAAATGTCAATCTAACCAATGGAGGACTTACTGGGGCCAGCTGCAGGAGCCTCAGTAGAGGAGAGGTCCTGGGGTTCCCCCGCCGACTCCGACCCCGTCTTCTTGCCCCTGGGTGGTGCTGATGATCATGTAAAATATAATAAAGAAAGAGACCAACATTAAGGAGTGCTGTGAGAAAAATAATAAATCATTTGGAAAAATAATAAGTCAAAGAACATTTTAGGAAACAACAAGTGCAATAAAATTGACCTATCTAATCAGATGGATCGACTACTGGCTGCTTCCTAGTGCATTTACGGATCGTCTACTTATTTATGAACACTCCAGTGTTCCATGATCATTCTGATTCCAAATACTAACAAAGCCTAGTAAGTACCACCTGACCTACACCACCTATTCCAGACGGGCCAATTGTTCACTAAGTCTGCACTTCAATTTTTTTCAGCCATCAAATGCATAGATGAGATGGAGGACACATGCATAGTTGCATACATTAGTGCATACATACAACAAATTGTGGGTTGGTTGCATAATTCTGATGTCGTTCTGCTACTGACTGACCATGCTAAGCCTACCACTCACGAAACAAAGTACAAAAGGTTCGACGGAGGACTGGGGTAAGCAGCACTCAGTGACAGAGGATGCGTCACGCAGACCGCATAAAACAATTAGTAACTACTACTAACAAACTAAACCTAGTATCCAATATCCATCCACCACTATTTCACAGTAGGACAATGGAAGGACTAGAGTCTCTGTAGCAAATCGCATTACCTAACTTCAGTTCTGTAAAGTAAACTCTTATATAATCAGCATCAGCACAAGCTAGCGCAAACTAAGTTGCAAACAAGTAAGAGTACCACCGTGCACCTGGGTCCTTAAATCAAAGAACATTTTGCTTTTTGGAACGTAATTTACCAGCAACGCTTGGCACGCAGCAGTAATCTTGTTGTTCATCTAATTTAATATACACAATCAGTTACTCACCAAGCCCGACGACCTCGACACCTAGCAGGTCCAACAGGTCCTGCTCCTGGTCCAGGATGTCGGACCACCGGTGGGCTAGCTGGTTGTGGGTGCACCGGATCCCAGTGCACCGGAACACGGCCCGGAGCACCTTCGCCCACCGACGGTGCCGCTCCTGGGTAGCGTACCCGGAGCCGGGCCTGCCGCCTGCTGCCAAGGTCAAGGGGAGGAGGCGCTGGATGAAGAAAACAAGAGCCGCCACCTCCTCCTCCCCAAACAGTTGCCGGGCCTGCACACCTGCAGGACGCATTCTGCCGCAAGGCAGGCGGCGCTTCTCTGCGCCTGCAGGTCCCTTGCCCTTGGGACTTGGTGTGCCCTTGGCCATGGTTCTGGGGTGGGTGGGAGGCGGAAAAGAAAAGTCCGAAGGGGAAAAAAAGTTAGGGGGAAGAAGATAGAAAGAACTTTATAAAAGTAACAAAAACACAGTAAAAGTAGAAATAAAATGCAAAATATAAACTGAGGCAAACTGAGAGATAGATAATAACTAAAGAAAGTCAGGAAAAAGGCTTTAAAGACAAAGGATTGCTAAGATAAAGGGAGGATACAAAAGTAGGCCCAGAAACATGGCATAGAGTGAAAAACAAGATGGCCGCACCCATTCGCGACCGCGTGGGTAAGTTCGTGCGATATTTCTCGCGAACATGTACTATTTATCGCGAACAAGTAAAATGCGCTCCCGAACACGTCAATGCACATCGCGAACACGCTATCTGCGACCCGGAACAGGAAATAAGGCATCGCGAGCGGGCGGGACTATAGACAAGCATTTACAATGCAATGGTCTCGGCAATATTATAGGTAGAGCTATTGGTATTGCTCATTATTTTTTTGTCATTTTTGTATCCCTAAATAAATGGCATTGTCATTTCTATTGGCATTAGTTTTTTTTTTGCATATGTGATACCTATTGCATTAGCAGAGAGAGTGAGGTAGTGAGATAGAGAGAGAGAGTGAGGTATTGAAATAGAGAGTGAGGTAGTGAGAGAGTGAGGTAGATAGAGAGTGAGGTAGTGAGATAGAGAGTGAGGTAGTGAGATAGAGAGAGTGAGGTAGTGAGAGAGTGAGGTAGTGGGGAGAGGGATGTTGTGAGGTAGTGATATATAAGCATAGAGTGATGTTGTGATGTAGTGAGATAGAGAGAGGTAGTGAAAGAGAGAGTGAAAGTGAGTTAGTGAGATAGAAAGAGTGAGGTAGTGAGATAGAGAGTGATTGAGGTAGTGAGTGAGAGAGAGTGAAGTTGTGAGGTTGTGAGCTAGAGAGTGAGGTAGGGATGTTTTGAGAGAGAGAAGTTGTGAGATAGTGAGGTAGTGAGATAGAGTGGAGTAGTGAGGTAGAGAGAGTTATGGAAAACACAAATTATCTAAGGTGAAGATAAATATAAACGGGACCTGCAGCGTGGACTTAGATGGCCATAAGGATTTTTAACGTAGTTGTTGACGACTTAATCAGTATTGTAGAGCACGTCATCTGAGTTCACGTATCTGCATGTATAGCGCCAAAGAACATTCTTGAAGTGTTCGCAAGGAACAGCGCTTCTTCGTTCAAGACCTCTTCAGTTTAAAGTTATTTATGTGGCAGGGGGAGCGGCGCAGTACTGCAAGGGCACCCAAAAAAATGCAATGAACAAAATCAAAGAGTGAGCGAAGGAATCATGAGACCGCAAGGGAAGTATGAAAAGCGTGGGTACACATAAGGGGAAGGGTCACAGTACAAAGGCGCCGGTTTAATTGCACAGTTGTAAAAAAGGAATGTTGAAATAAAAGGTGCACTGGGTGTATAGAGGTCGGACGGTGGTAAACAAGCGGTTATATTTCTCATTAGACCAAAACAGTGGGACCAAAGAAGTGCATTCTGGCAAAGCTGTCCTCCTCGACAACCACATGCACCTCAAGCCCTCTAGTGCACAGGTGTGTGCCTCTTACAGTTTGTGATATAATTGCAGCTCTGAACCCTGACTCGCGCGTCACCAGCTAGGGCACACTCGCTGCTTTCACCTTGGAGCTTCTTGTCCGCAGCTTAGCCCCCCAAAGGCTCTCAACAGAGTCCCGATGCTGCCGGAGAGCAGTGCGGCCATCACAACACCCTGTTTATGTCCTCTATGCAGCGTGCAGATTTCACCCTGCCGTCAGAGCAGAGATCTGAGTGCAGTTCTAAAGCATGCAGGAGAAAAGTCAAGGCACGAAGCGCGTGCGCACCCCTGCAGAACGCCTGTTCGGCGCATGAGCGGAGAAATGTAGTTTTATCTTCACGATACAACTGTCGTTCTACGTGTTACACATGCGCTTGCTAGTGCTTTAAATTCTACGCATGCGCAATATAACGGAGTGCAATTTATTTCTCTTTCTAATTTTGTAAAAAAAACACGTTTGCGTATTGAGTTGGTATTGCGCTGTCTCCTCCTCGACAACCACATGCACCTCAAGCCCTCTAGTGCACAGGTGTGTGCCTCTTACAGTTTGTGATATAATTGCAGCTCTGAACCCTGACTCGCGCGTCACCAGCTAGGGCACACTCGCTGCTTTCACCTTAGAGCTTCTTGTCCGCAGCTTAGCCCCCCAAAGGCTCTCAACAGAGTCCCGATGCTGCCGGAGAGCAGTGCGGCCATCACAACACCCTGTTTATGTCCTCTATGCAGCGTGCAGATTTCACCCTGCCGTCAGAGCAGAGATCTGAGTGCAGTTCTAAAGCATGCAGGAGAAAAGTCAAGGCACGAAGCGCGTGCGCACCCCTGCAGAACGCCTGTTCGGCGCATGAGCGGAGAAATGTAGTTTTATCTTCACGATACAACTGTCGTTCTACGTGTTACACATGCGCTTGCTAGTGCTTTAAATTCTACGCATGCGCAATATAACGGAGTGCAATTTATTTCTCTTTCTAATTTTGTAAAAAAAACACGTTTGCGTATTGAGTTGGTATTGCGCTGTCTCCTCCTCGACAACCACATGCACCTCAAGCCCTCTAGTGCACAGGTGTGTGCCTCTTACAGTTTGTGATATAATTGCAGCTCTGAACCCTGACTCGCGCGTCACCAGCTAGGGCACACTCGCTGCTTTCACCTTAGAGCTTCTTGTCCGCAGCTTAGCCCCCCTAAAGGCTCTCAACAGAGTCCCGATGCTGCCGGAGAGCAGTGCGGCCATCACAACACCCTGTTTATGTCCTCTATGCAGCGTGCAGATTTCACCCTGCCGTCAGAGCAGAGATCTGAGTGCAGTTCTAAAGCATGCAGGAGAAAAGTCAAGGCACGAAGCGCGTGCGCACCCCTGCAGAACGCCTGTTCGGCGCATGAGCGGAGAAATGTAGTTTTATCTTCACGATACAACTGTCGTTCTACGTGTTACACATGCGCTTGCTAGTGCTTTAAATTCTACGCATGCGCAATATAACGGAGTGCAATTTATTTCTCTTTCTAATTTTGTAAAAAAAACACGTTTGCGTATTGAGTTGGTATTGCGCTGTCTCCTCCTCGACAACCACATGCACCTCAAGCCCTCTAGTGCACAGGTGTGTGCCTCTTACAGTTTGTGATATAATTGCAGCTCTGAACCCTGACTCGCGCGTCACCAGCTAGGGCACACTCGCTGCTTTCACCTTAGAGCTTCTTGTCCGCAGCTTAGCCCCCCAAAGGCTCTCAACAGAGTCCCGATGCTGCCGGAGAGCAGTGCGGCCATCACAACACCCTGTTTATGTCCTCTATGCAGCGTGCAGATTTCACCCTGCCGTCAGAGCAGAGATCTGAGTGCAGTTCTAAAGCATGCAGGAGAAAAGTCAAGGCACGAAGCGCGTGCGCACCCCTGCAGAACGCCTGTTCGGCGCATGAGCGGAGAAATGTAGTTTTATCTTCACGATACAACTGTCGTTCTACGTGTTACACATGCGCTTGCTAGTGCTTTAAATTCTACGCATGCGCAATATAACGGAGTGCAATTTATTTATTTCTAATTTTGTAAAAAAAACACGTTTGCGTATTGAGTTGGTATTGCGCTGTCTTGTGCGTCTATAGTTATTAAAGAGTAGGTGCAAAGTGGAAACAATTACTTGTTGGAAATCAAAGCAGAGAAGGGAATAACTAATTGGATTGTCAGGACGTCTGATTTCTCTTTCACCTGACAACAAACAGCTCTAGAAAGGAGACGAGTCAATAGTCCAAAAATCCACGCATACCCATCGAACGTAGAAGGTCATGGCAAACAACAAAAGAGCAAGGACGAACAAACAGGCAAAATGCCTTACCTATACGCACAACAGCAAGAAGATCCTCACGGCCGGAGGACAGCAAAAAAATGGCGGATGGAAGAATCGTAACTTTTTCGGATTCGGGGGCGTGTTCATGCTGTTTTAAAAGGGCGTGGCTAAAAAGTGGAAAGAACAGCAAGGAACACGCCCCCGATTCTGAAAAAGACGGAGCCTATTTGGAGAGACGGCTCTCTCCTCCAATGCCTGGCCTCCGTTTAGGAAGCCAGCCAATGGAGGAGAGGCAAAAAGAGAGGCGGGCTAAGGAGCCACTCTAGGAAACATTAAATCTCGACTTCCGGTTCTGCCTTCGGCAGACCGGTAGTCCTCGACCTAAAAAACAAGATGGCCGCGCCCATTGGCGACCGCATGGGTAAGATCGCGAGATATATCCCCCGAGCATGCAAACAGCTCCCCGAACATGCTTACCGCGCTCGCGAACAAGAAAAAGCCATCGCGAACAGGTTGCCACAAGCAACTACGCAAGTTCGCGAAGCTTCGCGAAGCTTCGCGAAGGTCGCGTAGTGCAATGACATCTTCGCGAAGCTTCGCGAAGCGCGACTACGCGAACTACGCCCAGGGTTAGTATAGGGCAGTGTAGTGGTGTTCGGGCACTGTGGGGGATCATGCTGGGGTTGGTGTTTCAGGGTTTAGGTCAGTGAAGTGGTGTTCGGGCAGTGTAGGGGGTCGTGCCGGGGTTGGTGTTTCAGGGTTTAGGACAGTGCAGTGGTGTTCGGGCAGTGTAAGGGGTCGTGCCAGGGCTGGTGTTTCAGGGTTTAGGGCACTGCAGTGGTGTTCGGGCAGTGTAGGGGGTCGTGCCGGGGCTGGTGTTTCAGGGTTTAGGGCAGTGCAGTGGTGTTCGGGCAGTATAGTGGGTCATGCCGGGGCTGGTGTTTCAGGGTTTTGTGCAGTGCAGTGGTGTTAGGGCAATGTAGGGGGACGTGACAGGGGTGGTGTTTTAGGATTTAGGGCAGAGTAGTGGTGTTCGGGTAGCATAGGGGGTCATGCCGGGGGTGATGTTTCAGGGATTAGGGCAGAGCAGTGGTGTTCGGGCATTGTTGGGGGTCGTGCTGGGGGTTTTGTTTCAGGTTTTAGGGCAGTGCAGTCGTGTACGGGCAGTGTAGGGGTTCCTGCTGGGGCTGGTGTTTTACGGTTTAGGCCAGTGCAGTGGAGTTCTGGCAGTCTAGGGTGTCATGCTGGGACTGGTTTTTTAGGGTTTAAGAAAGTGCAGTGGTGTTCGGGCAGTGTAGGGGGTCTTGCTGGGGGGATTCAGGGTTAAGGGCAGTGGTGCAGTGGTATTTAGGCAGTGTAGGGGGTCTTGCAGTGGGTGGTGTTTCAGGGTTTAGGGCAGTGGTGTTCGGGCAGTGTAGGGGGTCTGGCTGGGGGTAGTGTTTCAGGGTTTAGTGCAGTGCAGTGGCATTCAGGCAGTGGTGTTCGGGCAGTGCAGGGGGTCATGCTGGGGGTGGTGTTACAGGGTTTAGGGAAGTGCAGTAGTGTTTGGGAAGTGTAGGGGGTCGTGCGGGGGCTGGTGTTTCAGGGTTTAGGGCAGTGCAGTGGTGTTCGGGCAGTGTAGGGGGTCATGCTGGGGATGGTGTTTTATGTTTAGGGCAGTGGTGTTCGGGCAGTGTAGGGGGTCTTGCTGGGGTTGGTGTTTCAGGGTTTAGAGCAGTGCAGTGGTGTTCGGGCAGTGTAGGGGGTCTTGCTGGGGGTGGTGTTTCAGGGTTTAGAACAGTGCAGTGGTGTGTTCAGGAAGTGTAGGGGGGGTGCAGGGGGGTGGTGTTCCAGGGTTTAGGGCAGTGCAGTGGTTTTCGGGCAGTGTAGGTGGTCGTGCTGGGGGTGGTGTTTCAGGGTTTAGGGCAGTGCAGTGGTGTTTGGGCACTGTGGGGGTTGGTGCGGGGGCTGGTGTTTCAGGGTTTAGGGCAGTGCAGTGGTGTTCGGGCAGTGTAGGGGTTCGTGCCGGGATTGGTGTTTCAGGGTTCAGGGCAGTGCAGTGGTGTTCGGGCAGTGTAGGGGGTCGTACCGGGGCTGGTTTTTCAGGGTTTAGGGCACTTCAGTGGTGTTCGGGCAGTGTAGGGGGTCATGCCGGAGCTGGTGTTTCAGGGTTTAGGGCAGTGCAGTGGTGTTCGGGCAGTGTAGGGGGTCGTGCTGTGGTTGGTGTTTCAGGGTTCAGGGCAGTGCAGTGCAGTGGTGTTCGGGCAGTGTAGGGGGTCTTGCAGGGGGTGGTGTTTCAGGGTTTAGGGTAGTGGTATTTGGGCAGTGTAGGGTGTCTTGCTGGGGGTGGTTTTCAGGGTTTAGGGCAGAGGTGCCATGTGGTGTTTGGGCAGTGTAGGGGGTCTTGCAGTGCGTGGTGTTTCAGGGTTTAGGGCAGTGGTGTTCGAGCAGTGTAGAGGGGCTTGCTGGGGGTAGTGTTTCAGGGTTTAGGGCAGTGCAATGGTGTTCGGGCAGTGTAGGGGGTCGTGCTGGGGGGGTGTTACAGGGTTTAGGGAAGTGCAGTGGTGTTTGGGCAGTGTAGGGGGTCTTGCTGTGGGTGGTGTTTCAGGGTTTAGGGTAGTGCAGTGTGTTCGGGCAGTGTAGGAGGTCTTGCTAGGTTGGTGTTTCAGGGTTTAGGGCAGTGGTGTTCGGGCAGTGTAGTGGGTCTTGCTGTGGGTGGTGTTTCAGGGTTTAGAGCAGTGCAGTGGTATTCGGGCGGTGTAGGAGGTCTTGCTGGAGGTGGTGTTTTAGGTTTAGGGCAGTGGTGTTCGGGCAGTGAAGGGGGTCTTGCTGGGGTTGGTGTTTCAGGGTTTAGAGCAGTGCAGTGGAGTTCTGGCAGTCTAGGGTGTCATGCTGGGACTGGTTTTTTAGGGTTTAAGAAAGTGCAGTGGTGTTCGGGCAGTGTAGGGGGTCTTGCTGGGGGGATTCAGGGTTAAGGGCAGTGGTGCAGTGGTATTTAGGCAGTGTAGGGGGTCTTGCAGTGGGTGGTGTTTCAGGGTTTAGGGCAGTGGTGTTCGGGCAGTGTAGGGGGTCTGGCTGGGGGTAGTGTTTCAGGGTTTAGTGCAGTGCAGTGGCATTCAGGCAGTGGTGTTCGGGCAGTGCAGGGGGCCATGCTGGGGGTGGTGTTACAGGGTTTAGGGAAGTGCAGTAGTGTTTGGGAAGTGTAGGGGGTCGTGCGGGGGCTGGTGTTTCAGGGTTTAGGGCAGTGCAGTGGTGTTCGGGCAGTGTAGGGGGTCATGCTGGGGATGGTGTTTTATGTTTAGGGCAGTGGTGTTCGGGCAGTGTAAGGGGTCTTGCTGGGGTTGGTGTTTCAGGGTTTAGAGCAGTGCAGTGGTGTTCGGGCAGTGTAGGGGGTCTTGCTGGGGGTGGTGTTTCAGGGTTTAGAACAGTGCAGTGGTGTGTTCAGGAAGTGTAGGGGTGGTGCAGGGGGGTGGTGTTCCAGGGTTTAGGGCAGTGCAGTGGTTTTCGGGCAGTGTAGGTGGTCGTGCTGGGGGTGGTGTTTCAGGGTTTAGGGCAGTGCAGTGGTGTTTGGGCACTGTGGGGGTTGGTGCGGGGGCTGGTGTTTCAGGGTTTAGGGCAGTGCAGTGGTGTTCGGGCAGTGTAGGGGTTCGTGCCGGGATTGGTGTTTCAGGGTTCAGGGCAGTGCAGTGGTGTTCGGGCAGTGTAGGGGGTCGTACCGGGGCTGGTTTTTCAGGGTTTAGGGCACTTCAGTGGTGTTCGGGCAGTGTAGGGGGTCATGCCGGAGCTGGTGTTTCAGGGTTTAGGGCAGTGCAGTGGTGTTCGGGCAGTGTAGGGGGTCGTGCTGTGGTTGGTGTTTCAGGGTTCAGGGCAGTGCAGTGCAGTGGTGTTCGGGCAGTGTAGGGGGTCTTGCAGGGGGTGGTGTTTCAGGGTTTAGGGTAGTGGTATTTGGGCAGTGTAGGGTGTCTTGCTGGGGGTGGTTTTCAGGGTTTAGGGCAGAGGTGCCATGTGGTGTTTGGGCAGTGTAGGGGGTCTTGCAGTGCGTGGTGTTTCAGGGTTTAGGGCAGTGGTGTTCGAGCAGTGTAGAGGGGCTTGCTGGGGGTAGTGTTTCAGGGTTTAGGGCAGTGCAATGGTGTTCGGGCAGTGTAGGGGGTCGTGCTGGGGGGGTGTTACAGGGTTTAGGGAAGTGCAGTGGTGTTTGGGCAGTGTAGGGGGTCTTGCTGTGGGTGGTGTTTCAGGGTTTAGGGTAGTGCAGTGTGTTCGGGCAGTGTAGGAGGTCTTGCTGGGTTGGTGTTTCAGGGTTTAGGGCAGTGGTGTTCGGGCAGTGTAGTGGGTCTTGCTGTGGGTGGTGTTTCAGGGTTTAGAGCAGTGCAGTGGTATTCGGGCGGTGTAGGAGGTCTTGCTGGAGGTGGTGTTTTAGGTTTAGGGCAGTGGTGTTCGGGCAGTGAAGGGGGTCTTGCTGGGGTTGGTGTTTCAGGGTTTAGAGCAGTGCAGTGGAGTTCGGGTAGTGTAGGGGGTCTTGCTGGGGGTGGTGTTTCAGGGTTTATGGCAGTGCAGTGGTGTGTTCGGGAAGTGTAGGGGGTGGTGCAGGGGGGTGGTGTTCCAGGGTTTAGGGCAGTGTAGTGGTGTTCGGGCAGTGTAGGTGGTCGTGATGGGGGTGGTGTTTTAGGGTTTAGGGCAGTGCAGTGGTGTTCGAGCAGTGTATGGGGTTGTGCTGGGGGTGATGTTTCATAGTTTAGGGCAGTGCAGTGGTGTTCGTGCAGTGTAGGGGGTCGTGCAGAGGGTGGTGTTTCAGGGTTTAGGGCAGTGCAGTGGTGTTCAAGCAGTGTGGCGGTCTTGCAGAGCGTGGTGTTTCAGGGTTTAGGGCAGTGGTAATTGGGCAGTGTAGGGGGTCTTGCTGGGGGTGGTGTTTCAGGGTTTAGGGCAGTGCAGTGGTGTTCGGGCAGTGTAGGGGGTTTTGCTGGGAGTGGTGTTGCAAGGTTAAGGGCAGTGGTGTTCGGGCAATGTAGGGGGTCTTGCTGGGGGTGTTGTTTCAGGGTTCAGGGCATTGCAGTGGTGTTCGGGCAGTGTAGGGGGTCATGCAGGGGGTGATGTTTCAGGGTTTAGGGCAGTGCAGTGGTGTTTGGCAGTGTAGGGGGTTGTGCAGAGGGTGTCGTTTCAGAGTTTAGAGCAGTGCAGTGGTTTTTGGGCAGTGTAGTGTGTCTTGCTGGTGGTGGTGTTTCTCGGTTTAGGGCAGTACAGTGGTGTTCGGGCAGTATTGGGGGTCTTGCTGGGTTGGTGTTTCAGGGTTTAGGGCAGTGGTATTCGGGCAGTGTAGGGTGTCTTGCTGGGTGTGGTGTTTCAGGGTTTAGGGCAGTGCAGTGGTGTTTGGGCAGTGTAGGGGGTTTTGCTGGGAGTGGTGTTGCAAGGTTAAGGGCAGTGGTGTTCGGGCAGTGTAGGGGGTCTTGCTGGGGGTGGTGTTTCAGGGTTTAGGGAAGTGCAGTGGTATTCGGGCAGTGGTATTCGGGCAGTGTAGGGGGTCGTTCTGGGGGTGATGTTTCAGGGTTTAGGGCAGTGCAGTGGTGTTTGGCAGTGTAGGGGGTCATGCAGAGGGTAGTGTTTCAGGGTTTAGAGCAGTGCAGTGGTGTTTGGGCAGTGTAGGGGGTCTTGCTAGGGGTGGTGTTTCGTGGTTTAGGGCAGTGCAGTGGTGTTTGGGCAGTGTAGGGGGTCATGCAGGGGGTGGTGTTTCAGGGTTTTGGGCAGAGCAGTGATGTTCGGGTAGTGTAGGGGGTCGTGCTGGGGGTGGTGTTTCAGGGTTTAGGGCAGTGCAGTGGTGTACAGGCAGAGTAGGGGGTCGTGCTGGGGTGATGTTTCAGGGTCTAGAGCAGTGCAGTGGTGTTCGGGCAGTGTAAAGGGTCGTGCTGGATGTGGTGTTTCAGGGTTTACGGCATTGCAGTGGTGTTCGGGCAGTGTAGGGGGTTGTGCAGGGAGTGATGTTTTGGGTTTAGGGCAGTGGAGTGGTGTTTGGCAGTGTAGGGGGTCGTGCAGAGGGTGTTGTTTCAGGGTTTAGGGCAGTGCAGTGGTTTTTGGGCAGTGTAGGGTGTCTTACTGGTGGTGGTGTTTCAGGGTTTAGGGCAGTACAGTGGTGTTCGGGGAGTGTAGTGGGTCTTGCTGTGGGTGGTATTTCAGGGTTTAGTGCAGTGCAGTGGTATTCGGGCAGTGTAGGAGGTCTTGCTGGAGGTGGTGTTTTAGGTTTAGGGCAGTGGTGTTTGGGAAGAGTAGGGGGTCCTGCTGGGGTTGGTGTTTCAGGGTTTAGAGCAGTGCAGTGGTGTTCGGGCAGTGTAGGGGGTCTTGCTGGGGGTGGTGTTTTAGGGCATAGGGCAGTGCAGTGGTGTTTGGGAAGTGTAGAGGGTCGTGCAGGGGGGTGGTGTTCCAGGGTTTAGGGCAGTGCAGTGGTGTTCGGGCAGTGTAGGTGGTCGTGCTGAGGGTGGTGTTTTAGGGTTTAGGGCAGTGCAGTGGTGTTCGGGCAGTGTAGGGGGTTGTGCTGGGGGTGGTGTTTTAGGGTTTTGGGCAGTAAAGTGGTGTTCGGGCAGTGTATGGGTTGTGCTGGGGGTGGTGTTTCACGGTTTAGGGCAGTGCAGTGGTGTTCGGGCAGTGTAGGAGGTCGTGCAGAGGGTGGTGTTTCAGGGTTTAGGGCAGTGCAGTGGTGTTCGGGCAGTGTGGCGGTCTTGCAGAGGGTGGTGTTTCAGGGTTTAGGGCAGTGGTATTTGGGCAGTGTAGGGGGTCTTGCTGGGGGTGGTGTTTCAGGGTTTAGGGCAGTGGTGTTCAGGCAGTGTACGGGGTTGGGCTGGGGGTGATGTTTCAGGGTCTAGGGCAGTGCAGTGGTGTTCGGGCAGTGTAAAGGGTTGTGCTGGGGCTGGTGTTTCAGGGTTTAAGGCATTGCAGTGGTGTTCGGGCAGTGTAGGGGGTCATGCAGGGGGTGATATTTCAGGGTTTAGGGCAGTGCAGTGGTGTTTGGCAGTATAGGGGGTCGTGCAGAGGGTTTTGTTTCAGAGTTTAGGGCAGTGCAGTGGTTTTTGGGCAGTGTAGGGTGTCTTGCTGGTGCTGGTGTTTCTCGGTTTAGGGCAGTACAGTGGTGTTCGGGCAGTGTTGGGGGTCTTGCTGGGTTGGTGTTTCAGGGTTTAGGGTAGTGGTATTCAGGCAGTGTAGGGGGTCTTGCTGGAGGTGGTGTTTTACGTTTCAGGGCAGTGCTGTTCGGGCAGTGTAGGGGGTCTTCCTGGGGTTGGTGTTTCAGGGCTTAGAGCAGTGCAGTGGTGTTCGGGCAGTGTAGGGGGTCTTGCTGGGGGTGGTGTTTCAGGGTTTAGGGCAGTGCAGTGGTGTTCGGGAAGTGTAGGGGGTCGTGCAGAGGTTGGTGTTTCAGGGTTTAGGGAAGTGCAGTGATGTTCGGCCAGTGTAGGGGGTTGTGCAGGGGTTGGTGTTTCAGGGTTTATGGCCGTGTTGTGGTGTTCAAGCAGTGTGGCGGTCTTGCAGAGCGTGGTGTTTCAGGGTTTAGGGCAGTGGTAATTGGGCAGTGTAGGGGGTCTTGCTGGGGGTGGTGTTTCAGGGTTTAGGGCAGTGCAGTGGTGTTCGGGCAGTGTAGGGGGTTTTGCTGGGAGTGGTGTTGCAAGGTTAAGGGCAGTGGTGTTCGGGCAATGTAGGGGGTCTTGCTGGGGGTGTTGTTTCAGGGTTCAGGGCATTGCAGTGGTGTTCGGGCAGTGTAGGGGGTTTTGCTGGGAGTGGTGTTGCAAGGTTAAGGGCAGTGGTGTTCGGGCAATGTAGGGGGTCTTGCTGGGGGTGTTGTTTCAGGGTTCAGGGCATTGCAGTGGTGTTCGGGCAGTGTAGGGGGTCATGCAGGGGGTGATGTTTCAGGGTTTAGGGCAGTGCAGTGGTGTTTGGCAGTGTAGGGGGTTGTGCAGAGGGTGTTGTTTCAGAGTTTAGAGCAGTGCAGTGGTTTTTGGGCAGTGTAGGGTGTCTTGCTGGTGGTGGTGTTTCTCGGTTTAGGGCAGTACAGTGGTGTTCGGGCAGTATTGGGGGTCTTGCTGGGTTGGTGTTTCAGGGTTTAGGGCAGTGGTATTCGGGCAGTGTAGGGTGTCTTGCTGGGTGTGGTGTTTCAGGGTTTAGGGCAGTGCAGTGGTGTTCGGGCAGTGTAGGGGGTTTTGCTGGGAGTGGTGTTGCAAGGTTAAGGGCAGTGGTGTTCGGGCAATGTAGGGGGTCTTGCTGGGGGTGGTGTTTCAGGGTTTAGGGAAGTGCAGTGGTATTCGGGCAGTGGTATTCGGGCAGTGTAGGGGGTCGTTCTGGGGGTGATGTTTCAGGGTTTAGGGCAGTGCAGTGGTGTTCGGCAGTGTAGGGGGTCATGCAGAGGGTAGTGTTTCAGGGTTTAGAGCAGTGCAGTGGTGTTTGGGCAGTGTAGGGGGTCTTGCTAGGGGTGGTGTTTCGTGGTTTAGGGCAGTGCAGTGGTGTTTGGGCAGTGTAGGGGGTCATGCAGGGGGTGGTGTTTCAGGGTTTTGGGCAGAGCAGTGATGTTCGGGTAGTGTAGGGGGTCGTGCTGGGGGTGGTGTTTCAGGGTTTAGGGCAGTGCAGTGGTGTACAGGCAGAGTAGGGGGTCATGCTGGGGTGATGTTTCAGGGTCTAGAGCAGTGCAGTGGTGTTCGGGCAGTGTAAAGGGTCGTGCTGATGTGGTGTTTCAGGGTTTACGGCATTGCAGTGGTGTTCGGACAGTGTAGGGGGTTGTGCAGGGAGTGATGTTTCGGGTTTAGGGCAGTGCAGTGGTGTTTGGCAGTGTAGGGGGTCGCGCAGAGGGTGTTGTTTCAGGGTTTAGGGCAGTGCAGTGGTTTTTGGGTAGTGTAGGGTGTCTTACTGGTGGTGGTGTTTCAGGGTTTAGGGCAGTACAGTGGTGTTCGGGGAGTGTAGTGGGTCTTGCTGTGGGTGGTATTTCAGGGTTTAGTGCAGTGCAGTGGTATTCGGGCAGTGTAGGAGGTCTTGCTGGAGGTGGTGTTTTAGGTTTAGGGCAGTGGTGTTTGGGAAGAGTAGGGGGTCCTGCTGGGGTTGGTGTTTCAGGGTTTAGAGCAGTGCAGTGGTGTTCGGGCAGTGTAGGGGGTCTTGCTGGGGGTGGTGTTTTAGGGCTTAGGGCAGTGCAGTGGTGTTTGGGAAGTGTAGAGGGTCGTGCAGGGGGGTGGTGTTCCAGGGTTTAGGGCAGTGCAGTGGTGTTCGGGCAGTGTAGGTGGTCGTGCTGGGGGTGGTGTTTTAGGGTTTAGGGCAGTGCAGTGGTGTTTGGGCAGTGTAGGGGGTTGTGCTGGGGGTGGTGTTTTAGGGTTTTGGGCAGTAAAGTGGTGTTCGGGCAGTGTATGGGTTGTGCTGGGGGTGGTGTTTCACGGTTTAGGGCAGTGCAGTGGTGTTCGGGCAGTGTAGGAGGTCGTGCAGAGGGTGGTGTTTCAGGGTTTAGGGCAGTGCAGTGGTGTTCGGGCAGTGTGGCGGTCTTGCAGAGGGTGGTGTTTCAGGGTTTAGGGCAGTGGTATTTGGGCAGTGTAGGGGGTCTTGCTGGGGGTGGTGTTTCGGGGTTTAGGGCAGTGGTGTTCAGGCAGTGTACGGGGTCGTGCTGGGGGTGATGTTTCAGGGTCTAGGGCAGTGCAGTGGTGTTCGGGCAGTGTAAAGGGTTGTGCTGGGGCTGGTGTTTCAGGGTTTAAGGCATTGCAGTGGTGTTCGGGCAGTGTAGGGGGTCATGCAGGGGGTGATATTTCAGGGTTTAGGGCAGTGCAGTGGTGTTTGGCAGTATAGGGGGTCGTGCAGAGGGTTTTGTTTCAGAGTTTAGGGCAGTGCAGTGGTTTTTGGGCAGTGTAGGGTGTCTTGCTGGTGCTGGTGTTTCTCGGTTTAGGGCAGTACAGTGGTGTTCGGGCAGTGTTGGGGGTCTTGCTGGGTTGGTGTTTCAGGGTTTAGGGTAGTGGTATTCAGGCAGTGTAGGGGGTCTTGCTGGAGGTGGTGTTTTACGTTTCAGGGCAGTGCTGTTCGGGCAGTGTAGGGGGTCTTCCTGGGGTTGGTGTTTCAGGGCTTAGAGCAGTGCAGTGGTGTTCGGGCAGTGTAGGGGGTCTTGCTGGGGGTGGTGTTTCAGGGTTTAGGGCAGTGCAGTGGTGTTCGGGAAGTGTAGGGGGTCGTGCAGAGGTTGGTGTTTCAGGGTTTAGGGAAGTGCAGTGATGTTCGGCCAGTGTAGGGGGTTGTGCAGGGGTTGGTGTTTCAGGGTTTATGGCCGTGTTGTGGTGTTCGGGCAGTGTAGGGGGTCGTGCTGGGGTTGGTGTTTCAGTGTCTAGGGCAGTGCTGTGGTGTTTGGGAAGTGTAGAGTGTCTTGCTGAGGGTGGTGTTTCAAGGTTTAGGGCAGTGCAGTGGTGTTCGGGCAGTGTAGGGGGTTTTGCTGGGAGTGGTTTTGCAGGGTTTAGGGCAGTGGTGTTCGGGCAATGTAGGGGGTCTTGTTGGGGGTGGTGTTTCAGGGTTTAGGGAAGTGCAGTGGTATTCGGGCAGTTATGTTCGGCCAGTGTAGGGGGTTGTGCAGGGATTGGTGTTTCAGGGTTTATGGCAGTGTTGTGGTGTTCGGGCAGTGTAGGGGGTCATGCTGGGGGTGGCGTATCAGGGTTTAGGGCAGTGCAGTGGTGTTTGGGCACTGTGGAGGTTCGTGCGGGGGCTGGTGTTTCAGGGTTTAGGGCAGTGCAGTGGTGTTCGGGCAGTGTAGGGGGTAGTGCCGGGGTTGGTGTTTCAGGGTTCAGGGCAGTGCAGTGGTGTTCGGGCAGTGTAGAGGCTCGTGCCGGGGCTGGTGTTTCAGAGTTTGGGCACTGCAGTGGTGTTCGGGCAGTGTAGGGGGTCATGCAGGAGCTGGTGTTTCAGGGTTTTGGGCAGTGCAGTGGTGTTCGGGCAATGTAGGGCGACGTCCAAGGGGTGGTGTTTTAGGATTTAGGGCAGAGCAGTGGTGTTCGGGCGGAGTAGGGGGTCATGCCGGGGAAGATGTTTCAGGGATTAGGGCAGAGCAGTGGTGTTCGGGCAGTGTAGGGGGTCATGCTGGGGCTGGTGTTTTAGGGTTTAGGGCAGTGCAGTGATGTTCGGGCAGTCTAGGGGGTCGTGCTGGGGCTGGTGTTTTATGGTTTAGGGTAGTGCAATGGTGTTCAGGCAGTGTAGGGGGTCGTTCTGGGGGTTGTTTTTTAGGGTTTTGGAAAGTGCAGTGGTGTTCGGGCAGTGTAGGGGTTCGTGCAGGTAGTGGTGTTTTAGGGTTTAGTGCAGTGCAGTGGTGTTCGGGCAGTGTAGGGGTCTTGCAGAGGGTGGTTTTTCAGGGTTTAGGGCAGTGGTGCCATGTGGTGTTTGGGCAGTGTAGGGGGTGTTGCAGTGCGTGGTGTTTCAGGGTTTAGGGCAGTGGTGTTCGAGCAGTGTAGGGGGTCTTGCTGGGGGTAGTGTTTCAGGGTTTAGGGCAGTGCAGTGGTGTTCGGGCAGTGTAGGGGGTCGTGATGCGGGGGTGTTACAGGGTTTAGGGAATTGCAGTGGTGTTGGGCAGTGTAGGGGGTCTTGCTGTGGGTGGTGTTTCAGGGTTTAGGGCGGTGCAGTGTGTTCGGGCAGTGTAGGAGGTCTTGCTGGGTTGGTGTTTCAGGGTTTAGGGCAGTGGTGTTCGGGCAGTTTAGTGGGTCTTGCTGTGGGTGGTGTTTCAGGGTTTAGAGCAGTACAGTGGTATTCGGGCGGTGTAGGAGGTCTTGCTGGAGGTGGTGTTTTATGTTTAGGGCAGTGGTGTTCGGGCAGTGTAGGGGGTCTTGCTGGGGTTGGTGTTTCAGGGTTTAGAGCAGTGCAGTGGTGTTCGGGCAGTGTAGGGGGTCTTGCTGGGGGTGGTGTTTCAGGGTTTAGAACAGTGCAGTGGTGTGTTCAGGAAGTGTAGGGGTGGTGCAGGGGGGTGGTGTTCCAGGGTTTAGGGCAGTCCAGTGGTTTTCGGGCAGTGTAGGTGGTCGTGCTGGGGGTGGTGTTTTAGGGTTTAGGGCAGTGCAGTGGTGTTCTGGCAGTGTAGGTGGTCGTGCGGGGGGTGGTGTTTCAGGGTTTAGGGCAGTGCAGTGGTGTTTGGGCACTGTGGGGGTTCGTGCGGGGCCTGGTGTTTCAGGGTTTAGGGCAGTGCAGTGGTGTTCGGGCAGTGTAGGGGTTCGTGCCGGGGTTGGTGTTTCAGGGTTCAGGGCAGTGCAGTGGTGTTCGGGCAGTGTAGGGGGTCGTACCGGGGCTGGTTTTTCAGGGTTTAGGGCACTTCAGTGGTGTTCGGGCAGTGTAGGGGGTCATGCCGGAGCTAGTGTTTCAGGGTTTAGGGCAGGGGAGTGCAGTGGTGTTCAGGCAGTGTAGGGGGTCGTGCTGTGGTTGGTGTTTCAGGGTTCAGGGCAGTGCAGTGCAGTGGTGTTCGGGCAGTGTAGAGGGTCATGCCGGGGCTGGTGTTTCAGAGTTTAGGGCACTGCAGTTGTCTTCGGGCAGTGTAGGGGGTCATGCAGGAGCTGGTGTTTCAGGGTTTTGGGCAGTGCAGTGGTGTTCGGGCAATGTAGGGGGACGTGCCAGGGGTGGTGTTTTAGGATTTAGGGCAGAGCAGTGCTGTTCGGGCAGAGTAGGGGGTCATGCCGGGGAAGATGTTTCAGGGATTAGGGCAAAGCAGTGGTGTTCGGGCAGTGTAGGGGGTTGTGCTGGGGGGTTTGTTTCAGGGTTTAGGGCAGTGCAGTGGTGTTTGGGCAGTGTAGGGTGTCATGCTGGGGCTGGTGTTTTAGGGTTTAGGTCAGTGCAGTGGTGTTCGGGCAGTCTAGGGGGTCGTGCTGGGGCTGGTGTTTTATGGTTTAGGGTAGTGCAATGGTGTTCAGGCAGTGTAGGGGGTCGTGCTGGGTGTTGTTGTTTACGGTTTTGGAAAGTGCAGTGGTGTTCGGGCAGTGTAGGGGTTTGAGCAGGTAGTGGTGTTTTAGGGTTTAGTGCAGTGCAGTGGTGTTCGGGCAGTGTAGGGGTCTTGCAGAGGGTGGTGTTTTAGGGTTTAGGTCAGTGGTGCCGTGGTATTCGGGCAGTGTAGGGTGTCGTGCTGGGGGTGGTTTTTCAGGGTTTTGGGCAGTGGTGCCATGTGGTGTTTGGGCAGTGTAGGGGTCTTGCAGTGCGTGGTGTTTCAGGGTTTAGGGCAGTGGTGTTCGAGCAGTGTAGAGGGGCTTGCTGGGGGTAGTGTTTCAGGGTTTAGGGCAGTGCAATGGTGTTCGGGCAGTGTAGGGGTCGTGCTGGGGGGGTGTTACAGGGTTTAGGGAAGTGCAGTGGTGTTTGGGCAGTGTAGGGGTCTTGCTGTGGGTGGTGTTTCAGGGTTTAGGGCAGTGCAGTGTGTTCGGGCAGTGTAGGAAGTCTTGCTGGGTTGGTGTTTCAGGGTTTAGGGCAGTGGTGTTCGGGCAGTGTAGTGGGTCTTGCTGTGGGTGGTGTTTCAGGGTTTAGAGTAGTGCAGTGGTATTCGGGCGGTGTAGGAGGTCTTGCTGGAGGTGGTGTTTTAGGTTTAGGGCAGTGGTGTTCGGGCAGTGTAGGGGGTCTTGCTGGGGTTGGTGTTTCAGGGTTTAGAGCAGTGCAGTGGTGTTCGGGTAGTGTAGGGGGTCTTGCTGGGGGTGGTGTTTCAGGGTTTAGGGCAGTGCAGTGGTGTGTTCGGGAAGTGTAGGGGGTGGTGCAGGGGGGTGGTGTTCCAGGGTTTAGGGCAGTGCAGTGGTGTTCGGGCAGTGTAAGTGGTCATGATGGGGGTGGTGTTTTAGGGTTTAGGGCAGTGAAGTGGTGTTCGGGCAGTGTAGGGGGTTGTGCTGGGGGTGGTGTTGTAGGGTTTAGGGCGGTACAGTGGTGTTTGGGCAGTGTATGGGGTTATGCTGGGGGTGGTGTTTCATGGTTTAGGGCAGTGCAGTGGTGTTTGTGCAGTGTAGGGGGTCGTGCAGAGGGTGGTGTTTCAGGGTTTAGGGCAGTGCAGTGGTGTTCGGGCAGTGTGGCGGTCTTGCAGAGCGTGGTGTTTCAGTGTTTAGGGCAGTGGTAATTGGGCAGTGTAGGGGGTCTTGCTGGGGGTGGTGTTTCAGGGTTTAGGGCAGTGGTGTTCGGGCAGTGTAGGGGGTCGTGCTGGGGGTGATGTTTCAGGGTCTAGGGCAGTGCAGTGGTGTTCAGGCAGTGTAAAGGGTCGTGCTGGGGGTGTTGTTTCAGGGTTCAGGGCATTGCAGTGGTGTTCGGGCAGTGTAGGGGGTCGTGCAGGGGGTGATGTTTCAGGGTTTAGGGCAGTACAGTGGTGTTTGGCAGTGTAGGGGGTCGTGCAGAGGGTGTTGTTTCAGAGTTTAGGGCAGTGCAGTGGTTTTTGGGCAGTGTAGGGTGTCTTGCTGGTGGTGGTGTTTCTCAGTTTAGGGCAGTACAGTAGTGTTCGGGCAGTGTTGGGGGTCTTGCTGGGTTGGTGTTTCAGGGTTTAGGGCAGTGGTATTCGGGCAGTGTAGGGTGTCTTGCTGGGTGTGGTGTTTCAGGGTTTAGGGCAGTGCAGTGGTGTTCGGGCAGTGTAGGGGGTTTTGCTGGGAGTGGTGTTGCAAGGTTTAGGGCAGTGGTGTTCGGGCAATGTAGGGGGTCTTGCTGGGGGTGGTGTTTCAGGGTTTAGGGAAGTGCAGTGTTATTCGGGCAGTGGTATTCGGGCAGTGTAGGGGGTCGTTCTGGGGGTGATGTTTCAGGGTTTAGGGCAGTGCAGTGGTGTTCGGCAGTGTAGGGGTCATGCAGAGGGTAGTGTGTCAGGGTTTAGAGCAGTGCAGTGGTGTTTGGGCAGTGTAGGGGGTCTTGCTAGGGGTGGTGTGTCGTGGTTTAGGGCAGTGCAGTGGTGTTTGGGCAGTGTAGGGGGTTGTGCGGGGGGTGGTGTTTCAGGGTTTTAGGCAGTGCAGTGATGTTCGGGTAGTGTAGGGGGTTTTGCTGGGGGTGGTGTTTCAGGGTTTAGGGCAGTGCAGTGGTGTACAGGCAGTGTAGGGGGTCGTGCTGGGGTGATGTTTCAGGGTCTAGGGCAGTGCAGTGATGTTCGGGCAGTGTAAAGGGTCGTGCTGGGTGTGGTGTTTCAGGGTTTACGGCATTGCAGTGGTGTTCGGGCAGTGTAGGGGGTCGTGCAGGGAGTGATGTTTCAGGGTTTAGGGCAGTGCAGTGGTGTTTGGCAGTGTAGGGGGTCGTGCAGAGGGTGATGTTTCAGGGTTTAGGGCAGTGCAGTGGTTTTTGGGCAGTGTAGGGTGTCTTACTGGTGGTGGTATTTCAGGGTTTAGGGCAGTACAGTGGTGTTCAGGAAGTGTTGGCGGTCTTGCTGGGTTGGTGTTTCAGGGTTTAGGACAGTGGTGTTCGGGCAGTGTAGTGGGACTTGCTGTGGGTGGTATTTCAGGGTTTCGTGCAGTGCAGTGGTATTCGGGCAGTGTAGGAGGTCTTGCTGGAGGTGGTGTATTAGGTTTAGGGCAGTGGTGTTTGGGAAGAGTAGGGGGTCTTGCTGGGGTTGGTGTTTCAGGGTTTAGAGCAGTGCAGTGGTGTTCGGGCAGTGTAGGGGATCTTGCTGGGGGTGGTGTTTTAGGGCTTAGGGCAGTGCAGTGGTGTTTGGGAAGTGTAGAGGGTCGTGCAGGGGGGTGGTGTTCCAGGGTTTAGGGCAGTGCAGTGGTGTTCGGGCAGTGTAGGTGGTCGTGCTGGGGGTGGTGTTTTAGGGTTCAGGGCAGTGCAGTGGTGTTCGGGCAGTGTAGAGGGTTGTGCTGGGGGTGGTGTTTTAGGGTTTAGGGCAGTAAAGTGGTGTTTGGGCAGTGTATGGGTTGTGCTGGGGGTGGTGTTTCACGGTTTAGGGCAGTGCAGTGGTGTTCGTGCGGTGTAGGAGGTCTTGCTGGAGGTGGTGTTTTATGTTTAGGGCAGTGGTGTTCGGGCAGTGTAGGGGGTCTTGCTGGGGTTGGTGTTTCAGGGTTTAGAGCAGTCCAGTGGTTTTCGGGCAGTGTAGGTGGTCGTGCTGGGGGTGTTGTTTTAGGGTTTAGGGCAGTGCAGTGGTGTTCTGGCAGTGTAGGGGGTCGTGCGGGGGGTGGTGTTTCAGGGTTTAGGGCAGTGCAGTGGTGTTTGGGCACTGTGGGGGTTCGTGCGGGGGCTGGTGTTTCAGGGTTTAGGGCAGTGCAGTGGTGTTCGGGCAGTGTAGGGGTTCGTGCCGGGGTTGGTGTTTCAGGGTTCAGGGCAGTGCAGTGGTGTTCGGGCAGTGTAGGGGGTCGTACCGGGGCTGGTTTTTCAGGGTTTAGGGCACTTCAGTGGTGTTTGGGCAGTGTAGGGGGTCATGCCGGAGCTGGTGTTTCAGGGTTTAGGGCAGTGCAGTGGTGTTCGGGCAGTGTAGGGGGTCGTGCTGTGGTTGGTGTTTCAGGGTTCAGGGCAGTGCAGTGCGGTTGTGTTCGGGCAGTGTAGAGGGTCATGCCGGGGCTGGTGTTTCAGAGTTTAGGGCACTGCAGTGGTGTTCGGGCAGTGTAGGGGGTCATGCAGGAGCTGGTGTTTCAGGGTTTTGGGCAGTGCAGTGGTGTTCGGGCAATGTAGGGGGACGTGCCAGGGGTGGTGTTTTAGGATTTAGGGCAGAGCAGTGCTGTTCGGGCAGAGTAGGGGGTCATGCCGGGGAAGATGTTTCAGGGATTAGGGCAAAGCAGTGGTGTTCGGGCAGTGTAGGGGGTTGTGCTGGGGGGTTTGTTTCAGGGTTTAGGGCAGTGCAGTGGTGTTTGGGCAGTGTAGGGTGTCATGCTGGGGCTGGTGTTTTAGGGTTTAGGTCAGTGCAGTGGTGTTCGGGCAGTCTAGGGGGTCGTGCTGGGGCTGGTGTTTTATGGTTTAGGGTAGTGCAATGGTGTTCAGGCAGTGTAGGGGGTCGTGCTGGGTGTTGTTGTTTACGGTTTTGGAAAGTGCAGTGGTGTTCAGGCAGTGTAGGGGTTTGAGCAGGTAGTGGTGTTTTAGGGTTTTAGTGCAGTGCAGTGGTGTTCGGGCAGTGTAGGGGTCTTGCAGAGGGTGGTGTTTTAGGGTTTAGGTCAGTGGTGCCGTGGTATTCGGGCAGTGTAGGGTGTCTTGCTGGGGGTGGTTTTTCAGGGTTTAGGGCAGTGGTGCCATGTGGTGTTTGGGCAGTGTAGGGGTCTTGCAGTGCGTGGTGTTTCAGGGTTTAGGGGAGTGGTGTTCGAGCAGTGTAGAGGGGCTTGCTGGGGGTAGTGTTTCAGGGTTTAGGGCAGTGCAATGGTGTTCGGGCAGTGTAGGGGGTCGTGCTGGGGTGATGTTTCAGGGTCTAGGGCAGTGCAGTGGTGTTCGGGCAGTGTAAAGGGTCGTGCTGGGTGTGGTGTTTCAGGGTTTACGGCATTGCAGTGGTGTTCCGGCAGTGTAGGGGGTCGTGCAGGGAGTGATGTTTCAGGGTTTAGGGCAGTGCAGTGGTGTTTGGCAGTGTAGGGGGTTGTGCAGAGGGTGATGTTTTAGGGTTTAGGGCAGTGCAGTGGTTTTTGGGCAGTGTAGGGTGTCTTACTGGTGGTGGTATTTCAGGGTTTAGGGCAGTACAGTGGTGTTCAGGAAGTGTTGGGGGTCTTGCTGGGTTGGTGTTTCAGGGTTTAGGACAGTGGTGTTCGGGCAGTGTAGTGGGTCTTGCTGTGGGTGGTATTTCAGGGTTTCGTGCAGTGCAGTGGTATTCGGGCAGTGTAGGAGGTCTTGCTGGAGGTGGTGTTTTAGGTTTAGGGCAGTGGTGTTTGGGAAGAGTAGGGGGTCTTGCTGGGGTTGGTGTTTCAGGGTTTAGAGCAGTGCAGTGGTGTTCGGGCAGTGTAGGGGATCTTGCTGGGGGTGGTGTTTTAGGGCTTAGGGCAGTGCAGTGGTGTTTGGGAAGTGTAGAGGGTCGTGCAGGGGGGTGGTGTTCCAGGGTTTAGGGCAGTGCAGTGGTGTTCGGGCAGTGTAGGTGGTCGTGCTGGGGGTGGTGTTTTAGGGTTCAGGGCAGTGCAGTGGTGTTCGGGCAGTGTAGAGGGTTGTGCTGGGGGTGGTGTTTTAGGGTTTAGGGCAGTAAAGTGGTGTTCGGGCAGTGTAAGGGTTGTGCTGGGGGTGGTGTTTCACGGTTTAGGGCAGTGCAGTGGTGTTCGTGCAGTGTAGGGGGTCGTGCAGAGGGTGGTGTTTCAGGGTTTAGGGCAGTGCAGTGGTGTTTGGGCAGTGTGGCGGTCTTGCAGAGCGTTGTGTTTCAGGGTTTAGGGCAGTGGTAATTGGGCAGTGTAGGGGGTCTTGCTGGGGTTGGTGTTTCAGGGTTTAGGGCAGTGGTGTTCGGGCAGTGTAGGGGGTCGTGCTGGGGGTGATGTTTCAGGGTCTAGGGCAGTGCAGTGGTGTTCAGGCAGTGTAAAGGGTCGTGCTGGGCGTGTTGTTTCAGGGTTCAGGGCATTGCAGTGGTGTTCGGGCAGTGTAGGGGGTCGTGCAGGGGGTAATGTTTCAGGGTTTAGGGCAGTGCAGTGGTGTTTGGCAGTGTAGGGGGTCGTGCAGAGGGTGTTGTTTCAGAGTTTAGGGCAGTGCAGTGGTTTTTGGGCAGTGTAGGGTGTCTTGCTGGTGGTGGTGTTTCTCGGTTTAGGGCAGTACAGGGGTGTTCGGGCAGTGTTGGGGGTCTTGCTGGGTTGGTGTTTCAGGGTTTAGGGCAGTGGTATTTGGGCAGTGTAGGGTGTCTTGCTGGGTGTGGTGTTTCAGGGTTTAGGGCAGTGCAGTGGTGTTCGGGCAGTGTAGGGGGTTTTGCTGGGAGTGGTGTTGCACGGTTTAGGGCAGTGGTGTTCAGGCAATGTAGGGGGTCTTGCTGGGGGTGGTGTTTCAGGGTTTAGGGAAGTGCAGTGGTATTCGGGCAGTGGTATTCGGGCAGTGTAGGGGGTCGTTCTGTGGGTGATGTTTCAGGGTTTAGGGCAGTGCAGTGGTGTTCGGCAGTGTAGGGGGTCATGCAGAGGGTAGTGTTTCAGGGTTTAGAGCAGTGCAGTGGTGTGTGGGCAGTGTAGGAGGTCTTGCTGGGGTTGGTGTTTCAGGGTTTAGAGCAGTGCAGTGGTGTTCGAGCAGTGTAGGGGGTTTTGCTGGGGGTGGTGTTTCAGGGTTTAGGGAAGTGCAGTGGTGTGTTCGGGAAGTGTAGGGGTGGTGCAGGGGGGTGGTGTTCCAGGGTTTAGGGCAGTGCAGTGGTTTTCGGGCAGTGTAGGTGGTCGTGCTGGGGGTGGTGTTTTAGGGTTTTGGGCAGTGCAGTAGTGTTCTGGCAGTGTAGGGGGTCGTGCAGGGGGTGGTGTTTCAGGGTTCAGGGCAGTGCAGTGGTGTTCGGGTAGTGTAGAGGGTCATGCCGGGGCTGGTGTTTCAGGGTTTAGGGCAGTGCAGTGGTGTTTGGGCACTGTGGGGGGTCGTACCGGGGCTGGTTTTTCAGGGTTTAGGGCACTTCAGTGGTGTTCGGGCAGTGTAGGGGGTCATGCCGGAGCTGGTGTTTCAGGGATTAGGGCAGTGCAGTGGTGTTCGGGCAGTGTAGGAGGTCGTGCCGTGTTTGGTGTTTCAGGGTTCAGGGCAGTGCAGTGGTGTTCGGGCAGTGTAGAGGGTCATGCCGGGGCTGGTGTTTCAGAGTTTAGGGCACTGCAGTGGTGTTCGGGCAGTGTAGGGGGTCATGCAGGAGCTGGTGCTTCAGGGTTTTGGGCAGTGCAGTGGTGTTCGGGCAATGTAGGGGGACGTGCCAGGGGTGGTGTTTTACGATTTAGGGCAGAGCAGTGGTGTTCGGGCAGAGTAGGGGGTCATGCCGGGGAAGATGTTTCAGGGATTAGGGCAGAGCAGTGGTGTTCGGGCAGTGTAGGGGGTTGTGCTGGGGGGTTTGTTTCAGGGTTTAGGGCAGTGCAGTGGTGTTTGGGCAGTGTAGGGGGTCATGCTGGGGCTGGTGTTTTAGGGTTTAGGTCAGTGCAGTGGTGTTCGGGCAGTCTAGGGGTCCTGCTGGGGCTGGTGTTTTATGGTTTAAGGTAGTGCAATGGTGTTCAGGCAGTGTAGGGGGTCGTGCTGGGGGTTGTTTTTTAGGGTTTTGGAAAGTGCAGTGGTGTTCGGGCAGTGTAGGGGTTTGTGCAGGTAGTGGTGTTTTAGGGTTTAGTGCAGTGCAGTGGTGTTCGGGCAGTGTATGGGTCTTGCAGAGGGTGGTGTTTCAGGGTTTAGGTCAGTGGTGCCGTGGTATTCGGGCAGTGTAGAGGGTCTTGCAGGGGGTGGTGTTTCAGGGTTTAGGGTAGTGGTATTTGGGCAGTGTAGGGTGTCTTGCTGGGGGTGGTTTTTCAGGGTTTAGGGCAGAGGTGCCATGTGGTGTTTGGGCAGTGTAGGGGGTCTTGCAGTGCGTGGTGTTTCAGGGTTTAGGGCAGTGGTGTTCGAGCAGTGTAGAGGGGCTTGCTGGGGGTAGTGTTTCAGGGTTTAGGGCAGTGCAGTGGTGTTCGGGCAGTGTAGGGGGTCGTGCTGGGGGTGGTGTTGTAGGGTTTAGGGCAGTACAGTGGTGTTCGGGCAGTGTATGGGGTTCTGCTGGGGGTGGTTTTCATGGTTTAGGGCAGTGCAGTGGTGTTCGTGCAGTGTAGGGGGTCGTGCAGAGGGTGGTGTTTCAGGGTTTAGGGCAGTGCAGTGGTGTTCGGGCAGTGTGGCGGTCTTGCAGAGCGTGGTGTTTCAGGGTTTAGGGTAGTGGTAATTGGGCAGTGTAGGGGGTCTTGCTGGGGGTGGTGTTTCAGGGTTTAGGGCAGTGGTGTTTGGGCTGTGTAGGGGGTCGTGCTGGGGGTGATGTTTCAGGGTCTAGGGCAGTGCAGTGGTGTTCAGGCCGTGTAAAGGGTCGTGCTGGGGGTGTTGTTTCAGGGTTCAGGGCATTGCAGTGGTGTTCGGGCAGTGTAGGGGGTCGTGCAGTGGGTGATGTTTCAGGGTTTAGGGCAGTGCAGTGGTGTTTGGCAGTGTAGGATGTCGTGCAGAGGGTGTTGTTTCAGGGTTTAGGGCAGTGCAGTGGTTTTTGGGCAGTGTAGGGTGTCTTGCTGCTGGTGGTGTTTCACGGTTTAGGGCAGTAGAGTGGTGTTCGGGCAGTGTTGGGGGTCTTGCTTGGGTTAGTGTTTCAGGGTTTAGGGCAGTGGTGTTCGGGCAGTGTAGGGGGTCTTGCTGTGGGTGGTAATTCAGGGTTTAGGGCTGTGCAGTGGTATTCGGGCAGTGTAGGAGGTCTTGCTGGAGGTGGTGTTTAATGTTTAGGGCAGTGGTGTTCGGGCAGTTTAGGGGGTCTTCCTGGGGTTGGTGTTTCAGGGTTTAGAGCAGTGAAGTGGTGTTCGGGCAGTGTAGGGGGTCTTGCTGGGGATGGTGGTTCAGGGTTCAGGGCAGTGCAGTGGTGTTCGGGCAGTGTAGGGTAGGGGGTTTTGCTGGGAGTGGTGTTGCAGGGTTTAGGGCAGTGGTGATCGGGCAATGTAGGGGGTCCTGCTGGGGTGGTGTTTCAGGGTTTAGGGAAGTGCAGTGGTATTCGGGCAGTGGTATTCGGGCAGTGTAGGGGGTCGTTCTGGGGGTGGTGTTTCAGGGTTTAGGGCAATGCAGTGGTGTTCGGACAGTGTAGAGGGTCGTGCTGGGGTGGTGTTTCAGGGTTTAGGTTAGTGCAGTGGTGTTCTGGCAGTGTAGGGGATCATGCTGGGGGTGATGGTTTAGGGCAGTGCAGTGGTGTTCGGCAGTGTAGGGGGTCATGCATGGGGGTGGTGTTCCAGGGTTTAGGGCAGTGCAGTGGTGTTCGGGCAGTGTAGGTGGTCGTGATGGGGGTGGTGTTTTAGAGTTTAGGGCAGTACAGTGGTGTTCGGGCAGTGTAGGGGGTTGTGCTGGGGATGGTGTTTTAGGGTTTAGGGCAGTACAGTGTTGTTTGGGCAGTGTATGAGGTTGTGCTGGGGGTGGTGTTTCATGGTTTAGGGCAGTGCAGTGGTGTTCGTGCAGTGTAGGGGGTCGTGAAGAGGGTGGTGTTTCAGGGTTTAGGGCAGTGCAGTGGTGTTCGGGCAGTGTGGCGGTCTTGCAGAGCGTGGTGTTTCAGGGTTTAGGGCAGTGGTATTTGGGCAGTGTAGGTGGTCTTGCTGGGGGTGGTGTTTCAGGGTTTAGGGCAGTGGTAATCGGGCAGTGTAGGGGGTCGTGCTGGGGGTGATGTTTCAGGGTCTAGCGCAGTGCAGTGGTGTTCGGGCAGTGTAAAGGGTCGTGCTGGGGGTGTTGTTTCAGGGTATAGGGCATTGCAGTGGTGTTCGGGCAGTGTAGGGGGTCGTGCAGGGGGTGATGTTTCAGGGTTTAGGGCAGTGCAGTGGTGTTTGGCAGTGTAGGGGGTCATGCAGAGGGTGTTGTTTCAGGGTTTAGGGCAGTGCAGTGGTTTTTGGGCAGTGTGGCGGTCTTGCAGAGCGTGGTGTTTCAGGGTTTAGGGTAGTGGTAATTGGGCAGTGTAGGGGGTCTTGCTGGGGGAGGTGTTTCAGGGTTTAGGGCAGTGGTGTTCGGGCTGTGTAGGGGGTCGTGCTGGGGGTGATGTTTCAGGGTCTAGGGCAGTGCAGTGGTGTTCAGGCAGTGTAAAGGGTCGTGCTGGGGGTGTTGTTTCAGGGTTCAGGGCATTGCAGTGGTGTTCGGGCAGTGTAGGGGGTCGTGCAGTGGGTGATGTTTCAGGGTTTAGGGCAGTGCAGTGGTGTTTGGCAGTGTAGGATGTCATGCAGAGGGTGTTGTTTCAGGGTTTAGGGCAGTGCAGTGGTTTTTGGGCAGTGTAGGGTGTCTTGCTGCTGGTGGTGTTTCACGGTTTAGGGCAGTAGAGTGGTGTTCGGGCAGTGTTGGGGGTCTTGCTTGGGTTAGTGTTTCAGGGTTTAGGGCAGTGGTGTTCGGGCAGTGTAGGGGGTCTTGCTGTGGGTGGTAATTCAGGGTTTAGGGCTGTGCAGTGGTATTCGGGCAGTGTAGGAGGTCTTGCTGGAGGTGGTGTTTAATGTTTAGGGCAGTGGTGTTCGGGCAGTTTAGGGGGTCTTCCTGGGGTTGGTGTTTCAGGTTTTAGAGCAGTGAAGTGATGTTCGGGCAGTGTAGGGGGTCTTGCTGGGGATGGTGGTTCAGGGTTCAGGGCAGTGCAGTGGTGTTCGGGCAGTGTAGGGTAGGGGGTTTTGCTGGGAGTGGTGTTGCAGGGTTTAGGGCAGTGGTGATCGGGCAATGTAGGGGGTCCTGCTGGGGTGGTGTTTCAGGGTTTAGGGAAGTGCAGTGGTATTCGGGCAGTGGTATTCGGGCAGTGTAGGGGGTCGTTCTGGGGGTGGTGTTTCAGGGTTTAGGGCAATGCAGTGGTGTTCGGACAGTGTAGAGGGTCGGGCTGGGGTGGTGTTTCAGGGTTTAGGTTAGTGCAGAGGTGTTCTGGCAGTGTAGGGGATCATGCTGGGGGTGATGGTTTAGGGCAGTGCAGTGGTGTTCGGCAGTGTAGGGGGTCATGCATGGGGGTGGTGTTCCAGGGTTTAGGGCAGTGCAGTGGTGTTCGGGCAGTGTAGGTGGTCGTGATGGGGGTGGTGTTTTAGAGTTTAGGGCAGTACAGTGGTGTTCGGGCAGTGTAGGGGGTTGTGCTGGGGATGGTGTTTTAGGGTTTAGGGCAGTACAGTGTTGTTCGGGCAGTGTATGAGGTTGTGCTGGGGGTGGTGTTTCATGGTTTAGGGCAGTGCAGTGGTGTTCGTGCAGTGTAGGGGGTCGTGAAGAGGGTGGTGTTTCAGGGTTTAGGGCAGTGCAGTGGTGTTCGGGCAGTGTGGCGGTCTTGCAGAGCATGGTGTTTCAGGGTTTAGGGCAGTGGTATTTGGGCAGTGTAGGTGGTCTTGCTGGGGGTGGTGTTTCAGGGTTTAGGGCAGTGGTCATCGGGCAGTGTAGGGGGTCGTGCTGGGGGTGATGTTTCAGGGTCTAGCGCAGTGCAGTGGTGTTCGGGCAGTGTAAAGGGTCGTGCTGGGGGTGTTGTTTCAGGGTATAGGGCATTGCAGTGGTGTTCGGGCAGTGTAGGGGGTCGTGCAGGGGGTGATGTTTCAGGGTTTAGGGCAGTGCAGTGGTGTTTGGCAGTGTAGGGGGTCATGCAGAGGGTGTTGTTTCAGGGTTTAGGGCAGTGCAGTGGTTTTTGGGCAGTGTAGTGTGTCTTGCTGGTGGTGGTGTTTCACGGTTTAGGGCAGTACAGTGTTGGGGGTCTTGCTGGGTTGGTGTTTCAGGGCTTAGGGCAGTGGTGTTCGGGCAGTGTAGGGGGTCTTGCTGTGGGTGGTATTTCAGGGTTTAGGGCAGTGCAGTGGTATTCGTGCAGTGTAGGAGGTCTGGCTGGAGGTGGTGTTTTACGTTTAGGGCAGTGGTGGTCAGGCAGTGTAGGGGGTCTTCCTGGGGTTGGTGTTTCAGGGTTTAGAGCAGTGAAGTGGTGTTCGGGCAGTGTAGGGGGTCTTGCTGGGGGTGGTGGTTCATGGTTTAGGGCAGTGCAGTGGTGTTCGGGAAGTGTAGGAGGTCGTGCAGGGGATGGTGATTCAGGGTTTAGGGCAGTGCAGTGGTGTTCGGGCAGTGTAGGTTGTCATGCTGGGGGTGGTGTTGCAGGGTTTAGGGCAGCGGTGATCGGGTAATGTAGGTGGTCCTGCTGGGGTGGTGTTTCAGTGTTTTACTGAAGTGCAGTGGTATTCAGGCAGTGGTATTCGTGCAGTGTAGGGGGTCGTTCTGGGGGTGGTGTTTCAGGGTTTAGGGAAGTGCAGTGGTGTTCAGACAGTGTAGAGGGTCGTGCTGGGGTGGTGTTTCAGGGTTTAGGGCAGTGCAGTGGTGTTCTGGCAGTGTAGGGGGTCGTGCAGGGGGTGGTGGTTTAGGGCAGTACAGTGCTGTTCGGCAGTGTAGGGTGTCATGCATGGGGGTGGTGTTCCAGGGTTTAGGGCAGTGCAGTGGTGTTCAGGCAGTGTAGGTGGTCGTGATGGGGGTGGTGTTTTAGGGTTTAGGGCAGTGCAGTGATTTTCGGGCAGTGTAGGGGGTTGTGCTGGGGGTGGTGTTTTAGGGATTAGGGCAGTACAGTAGTGTTCGGGCAGTGTAGGAGGTTGTGCTGGGGGTGGTGTTTCATGGTTTAGGGCAGTGCAGTGGTGTTAATGCAGTGTAGGGGGTCGTGCAGAGGGTGGTGTTTCAGGGTTTAGGGCAGTGCAGTGGTGTTCGGGCAGTGTGGCAGTCTTGCAGAGCATGGTGTTTCAGGGTTTAGGGCAGTGGTATTTGGGCAGTGTAGGGGGTCTTGCTAGGGGTGGTGTGTCGTGGTTTAGGGCAGTGCAGTGGTGTTTGGGCAGTGTAGGGGGTCGTGCAGGGGGTGGTGTTTCAGGGTTTTGGGCAGTGCAGTGATGTTCGGGTAGTGTAGGGGGTTTTGCTGGGGGTGGTGTTTCAGGGTTTAGGGCAGTGCAGTGGTGTACAGGCAGTGTAGGGGGTCGTGCTGGGGTGATGTTTCAGGGTCTAGGGCAGTGCAGTGGTGTTCGGGCAGTGTAAAGGGTCGTGCTGGGTGTGGTGTTTCAGGGTTTACGGCATTGCAGTGGTGTTCGGGCAGTGTAGGGGGTCGTGCAGGGAGTGATGTTTCAGGGTTTAGGGCAGTGCAGTGGTGTTTGGCAGTGTAGGGGGTCGTGCAGAGGGTGATGTTTCAGGGTTTAGGGCAGTGCAGTGGTTTTTGGGCAGTGTAGGGTGTCTTACTGGTGGTGGTATTTCAGGGTTTAGGGCAGTACAGTGGTGTTCAGGAAGTGTTGGGGGTCTTGCTGGGTTGGTGTTTCAGGGTTTAGGACAGTGGTGTTCGGGCAGTGTAGTGGGACTTGCTGTGGGTGGTATTTCAGGGTTTCGTGCAGTGCAGTGGTATTCGGGCAGTGTAGGAGGTCTTGCTGGAGGTGGTGTATTAGGTTTAGGGCAGTGGTGTTTGGGAAGAGTAGGGGGTCTTGCTGGGGTTGGTGTTTCAGGGTTTAGAGCAGTGCAGTGGTGTTTGGGCAGTGTAGGGGATCTTGCTGGGGGTGGTGTTTTAGGGCTTAGGGCAGTGCAGTGGTGTTTGGGAAGTGTAGAGGGTCGTGCAAGGGGGTGGTGTTCCAGGGTTTAGGGCAGTGCAGTGGTGTTCGGGCAGTGTAGGTGGTCGTGCTGGGGGTGGTGTTTTAGGGTTCAGGGCAGTGCAGTGGTGTTCGGGCAGTGTAGAGGGTTGTGCTGGGGGTGGTGTTTTAGGGTTTAGGGCAGTAAACTGGTGTTCGGGCAGTGTATGGGTTGTGCTGGGGGTGGTGTTTCACGGTTTAGGGCAGTGCAGTGGTGTTCGTGCGGTGTAGGAGGTCTTGCTGGAGGTGGTGTTTTATGTTTAGGGCAGTGGTGTTCGGGCAGTGTAGGGGGTCTTGCTGGGGTTGGTGTTTCAGGGTTTAGAGCAGTCCAGTGGTTTTCGGGCAGTGTAGGTGGTCGTGCTGGGGGTGGTGTTTTAGGGTTTAGGGCAGTGCAGTGGTGTTCTGGCAGTGTAGGGGGTCGTGCGGGGGGTGGTGTTTCAGGGTTTAGGGCAGTGCAGTGGTGTTTGGGCACTGTGGGGGTTCGTGCGGGGGCTGGTGTTTCAGGGTTTAGGGCAGTGCAGTGGTTTTCGGGCAGTGTAGGGGTTCGTGCCGGGGTTGGTGTTTCAGGGTTCAGGGCAGTGCAGTGGTGTTCGGGCAGTGTAGGGGGTCGTACTGGGGCTGGTTTTTCAGGGTTTAGGGCACTTCAGTGGTGTTTGGGCAGTGTAGGGGGTCATGCCGGAGCTGGTGTTTCAGGGTTTAGGGCAGTGCAGTGGTGTTCGGGCAGTGTAGGGGGTCGTGCTGTGGTTGGTGTTTCAGGGTTCAGGGCAGTGCAGTGCAGTGGTGTTCGGGCAGTGTAGAGGGTCATGCCGGGCCTGGTGTTTCAGAGTTTAGGGCACTGCAGTGGTGTTCGGGCAGTGTAGGGGGTCATGCAGGAGCTGGTGTTTCAGGGTTTTGGGCAGTGCAGTGGTGTTCGGGCAATGTAGGGGGATGTGCCAGGGGTGGTGTTTTAGGATTTAGGGCAGAGCAGTGCTGTTCGGGCAGAGTAGGGGGTCATGCCGGGGAAGATGTTTCAGGGATTAGGGCAAAGCAGTGGTGTTCGGGCAGTGTAGGGGGTTGTGCTGGGGGGTTTGTTTCAGGGTTTAGGGCAGTGCAGTGGTGTTTGGGCAGTGTAGGGTGTCATGCTGGGGCTGGTGTTTTAGGGTTTAGGTCAGTGCAGTGGTGTTCGGGCAGTCTAGGGGGTCGTGCTGGGGCTGGTGTTTTATGGTTTAGGGTAGTGCAATGGTGTTCAGGCAGTGTAGGGGGTCGTGCTGGGTGTTGTTGTTTACGGTTTTGGAAAGTGCAGTGGTGTTCGGGCAGTGTAGGGGTTTGAGCAGGTAGTGGTGTTTTAGGGTTTAGTGCAGTGCAGTGGTGTTCGGGCAGTGTAGGGGTCTTGCAGAGGGTGGTGTTTTAGGGTTTAGGTCAGTGGTGCCGTGGTATTCGGGCAGTGTAGGGTGTCTTGCTGGGGGTGGTTTTTCAGGGTTTAGGGCAGTGGTGCCATGTGGTGTTTGGGCAGTGTAGGGGTCTTGCAGTGCGTGGTGTTTCAGGGTTTAGGGCAGTGGTGTTCGAGCAGTGTAGAGGGGCTTGCTGGGGGTAGTGTTTCAGGGTTTAGGGCAGTGCAATGGTGTTCGGGCAGTGTAAGGGGTCGTGCTGGGGTGATGTTTCAGGTTCTAGGGCAGTGCAGTGGTGTTCGGGCAGTGTAAAGGGTCGTGCTGGGTGTGGTGTTTCAGGGTTTACGGCATTGCAGTGGTGTTCGGGCAGTGTAGGGTGTCGTGCAGGGAGTGATGTTTCAGGGTTTAGGGCAGTGCAGTGGGGCAGTGCAGTGGTGTTTGGCAGTGTAGGGGGTCATGCAGAGGGTGATGTTTCAGGGTTTAGGGCAGTGCATTGGTTTTTGGGCAGTGTAGGGTGTCTTACTGGTGGTGGTATTTCAGGGTTTAGGGCAGTACAGTGGTGTTCAGGAAGTGTTGGGGGTCTTGCTGGGTTGGTGTTTCAGGGTTTAGGACAGTGGTGTTCGGGCAGTGTAGTGGGTCTTGCTGTGGGTGGTATTTCAGGGTTTCGTGCAGTGCAGTGGTATTCGGGCAGTGTAGGAGGTCTTGCTGGAGGTGGTGTTTTAGGTTTAGGGCAGTGGTGTTTGGGAAGAGTAGGGGGTCTTGCTGGGGTTGGTGTTTCAGGGTTTAGAGCAGTGCAGTGGTGTTCGGGCAGTGTAGGGGATCTTGCTGGGTGTGGTGTTTTAGGGCTTAGGGCAGTGCAGTGGTGTTTGGGAAGTGTAGAGGGTCGTGCAGGGGGGTGGTGTTCCAGGGTTTAGGGCAGTGCAGTGGTGTTCGGGCAGTGTAGGTGGTCGTGCTGGGGGTGGTGTTTTAGGGTTCAGGGCAGTGCAGTGGTGTTCGGGCAGTGTAGAGGGTTGTGCTGGGGGTGGTGTTTTAGGGTTTAGGGCAGTAAAGTGGTGTTCGGGCAGTGTAAGGGTTGTGCTGGGGGTGGTGTTTCACGGTTTAGGGCAGTGCAGTGGTGTTCGTGCAGTGTAGGGGGTCGTGCAGAGGGTGGTGTTTCAGGGTTTAGGGCAGTGCAGTGGTGTTCGGGCAGTGTGGCGGTCTTGCAGAGCGTTGTGTTTCAGGGTTTAGGGCAGTGGTAATTGGGCAGTGTAGGGGGTCTTGCTGGGGTTGGTGTTTCAGGGTTTAGGGCAGTGGTGTTCGGGCAGTGTAGGGGGTCATGCTGGGGGTGATGTTTCAGGGTCTAGGGCAGTGCAGTGGTGTTCAGGCAGTGTAAAGGGTCGTGCTGGGCGTGTTGTTTCAGGGTTCAGGGCATTGCAGTGGTGTTCGGGCAGTGTAGGGGGTCGTGCAGGGGGTAATGTTTCAGGGTTTAGGGCAGTGCAGTGGTGTTTGGCAGTGTAGGGGGTCGTGCAGAGGGTGTTGTTTCAGAGTTTAGGGCAGTGCAGTGGTTTTTGGGCAGTGTAGGGTGTCTTGCTGGTGGTGGTTTTTCTCGGTTTAGGGCAGTACAGGGGTGTTCGGGCAGTGTTGGGGGTCTTGCTGGGTTGGTGTTTCAGGGTTTAGGGCAGTGGTATTTGGGCAGTGTAGGGTGTCTTGCTGGGTGTGGTGTTTCAGGGTTTAGGGCAGTGCAGTGGTGTTCGGGCAGTGTAGGGGGTTTTGCTGGGAGTGGTGTTGCAAGGTTTAGGGCAGTGGTGTTCAGGCAATGTAGGGGGTCTTGCTGGGGGTGGTGTTTCAGGGTTTAGGGAAGTGCAGTGGTATTCGGGCAGTGGTATTCGGGCAGTGTAGGGGGTCGTTCTGGGGGTGATGTTTCAGGGTTTAGGGCAGTGCAGTGGTGTTTGGCAGTGTAGGGGGTCATGCAGAGGGTAGTGTTTCAGGGTTTAGAGCAGTGCAGTGGTGTGTGGGCAGTGTAGGAGGTCTTGCTGGGGTTGGTGTTTCAGGGTTTAGAGCAGTGCAGTGGTGTTCGAGCAGTGTAGGGGGTTTTGCTGGGGGTGGTGTTTCAGGGTTTAGGGAAGTGCAGTGGTGTGTTCGGGAAGTGTAGGGGTGGTGCAGGGGGGTGGTGTTCCAGGGTTTAGGGCAGTGCAGTGGTTTTCTGGCAGTGTAGGTGGTCGTGCTGGGGGTGGTGTTTTAGGGTTTTGGGCAGTTCAGTAGTGTTCTGGCAGTGTAGGGGGTCGTGCAGGGGGTGGTGTTTCAGGGTTCAGGGCAGTGCAGTGGTGTTCGGGTAGTGTAGAGGGTCATGCCGGGGCTGGTGTTTCAGGGTTTAGGGCAGTGCAGTCGTGTTTGGGCACTGTGGGGGGTCGTACCCGGGCTGGTTTTTCAGGGTTTAGGGCACTTCAGTGGTGTTCGGTCAGTGTAGGGGGTCATGCCGGAGCTGGTGTTTCAGGGATTAGGGCAGTTCAGTGGTTTTCGGGCAGTGTAGGAGGTCGTGCCGTGTTTGGTGTTTCAGGGTTCAGGGCAGTGCAGTGGTGTTCGGGCAGTGTAGAGGGTCATGCCGGGGCTGGTGTTTCAGAGTTTAGGGCACTGCAGTGGTGTTCGGGCAGTGTAGGGGGTCATGCAGGAGCTGGTGCTTCAGGGTTTTGGGCAGTGCAGTGGTGTTCGGGCAATGTAGGGGGACGTGCCAGGGGTGGTGTTTTACGATTTAGGGCAGAGCAGTGGTGTTCGGGCAGAGTAGGGGGTCATGCCGGGGAAGATGTTTCAGGGATTAGGGCAGAGCAGTGGTGTTCGGGCAGTGTAGGGGGTTGTGCTGGGGGGTTTGTTTCAGGGTTTAGGGCAGTGCAGTGGTGTTTGGGCAGTGTAGGGGGTCATGCTGGGGCTGGTGTTTTAGGGTTTAGGTCAGTGCAGTGGTGTTCGGGCAGTCTAGGGGGTCCTGCTGGGGCTTGTGTTTTATGGTTTAAGGTAGTGCAATGGTGTTCAGGCAGTGTAGGGGGTCGTGCTGGGGGTTGTTTTTTAGGGTTTTGGAAAGTGCAGTGGTGTTCGGGCAGTGTAGGGGTTCGTGCAGGTAGTGGTGTTTTAGGGTTTAGTGCAGTGCAGTGGTGTTCGGGCAGTGTATGGGTCTTGCAGAGGGTGGTGTTTCCGGGTTTAGGTCAGTGGTGCCGTGGTATTCGGGGAGTGTAGAGGGTCTTGCAGGGGGTGGTGTTTCTGGGTTTAGGGTAGTGGTATTTGGGCAGTGTAGGGTGTCTTGCTGGGGGTGGTTTTTCAGGGTTTAGGGCTGAGGTGCCATGTGGTGTTTGGGCAGTGTAGGGGGTCTTGCAGTGCGTGGTGTTTCAGGGTTTAGGGCAGTGGTGTTCGAGCAGTGTAGAGGGGCTTGCTGGGGGTAGTGTTTCAGGGTTTAGGGCAGTGCAGTGGTGTTCGGGCAGTGTAGGGGGTCGTGCTGGGGGTGGTGTTGTAGGGTTTAGGGCAGTACAGTGGTGTTCGGGCAGTGTATGGGGTTCTGCTGGGGGTGGTTTTCATGGTTTAGGGCAGTGCAGTGGTGTTCGTGCAGTGTAGGGGGTCGTGCAGAGGGTGGTGTTTCAGGGTTTAGGGCAGTGCAGTGGTGTTCGGGCAGTGTGGCGGTCTTGCAGAGCGTTGTGTTTCAGGGTTTAGGGCAGTGGTAATTGGGCAGTGTAGGGGGTCTTGCTGGGGTTGGTGTTTCAGGGTTTAGGGCAGTGGTGTTCGGGCAGTGTAGGGGGTCATGCTGGGGGTGATGTTTCAGGGTCTAGGGCAGTGCAGTGGTGTTCAGGCAGTGTAAAGGGTCGTGCTGGGCGTGTTGTTTCAGGGTTCAGGGCATTGCAGTGGTGTTCGGGCAGTGTAGGGGGTCGTGCAGGGGGTAATGTTTCAGGGTTTAGGGCAGTGCAGTGGTGTTTGGCAGTGTAGGGGGTCGTGCAGAGGGTGTTGTTTCAGAGTTTAGGGCAGTGCAGTGGTTTTTGGGCAGTGTAGGGTGTCTTGCTGGTGGTGGTTTTTCTCGGTTTAGGGCAGTACAGGGGTGTTCGGGCAGTGTTGGGGGTCTTGCTGGGTTGGTGTTTCAGGGTTTAGGGCAGTGGTATTTGGGCAGTGTAGGGTGTCTTGCTGGGTGTGGTGTTTCAGGGTTTAGGGCAGTGCAGTGGTGTTCGGGCAGTGTAGGGGGTTTTGCTGGGAGTGGTGTTGCAAGGTTTAGGGCAGTGGTGTTCAGGCAATGTAGGGGGTCTTGCTGGGGGTGGTGTTTCAGGGTTTAGGGAAGTGCAGTGGTATTCGGGCAGTGGTATTCGGGCAGTGTAGGGGGTCGTTCTGGGGGTGATGTTTCAGGGTTTAGGGCAGTGCAGTGGTGTTTGGCAGTGTAGGGGGTCATGCAGAGGGTAGTGTTTCAGGGTTTAGAGCAGTGCAGTGGTGTGTGGGCAGTGTAGGAGGTCTTGCTGGGGTTGGTGTTTCAGGGTTTAGAGCAGTGCAGTGGTGTTCGAGCAGTGTAGGGGGTTTTGCTGGGGGTGGTGTTTCAGGGTTTAGGGAAGTGCAGTGGTGTGTTCGGGAAGTGTAGGGGTGGTGCAGGGGGGTGGTGTTCCAGGGTTTAGGGCAGTGCAGTGGTTTTCTGGCAGTGTAGGTGGTCGTGCTGGGGGTGGTGTTTTAGGGTTTTGGGCAGTTCAGTAGTGTTCTGGCAGTGTAGGGGGTCGTGCAGGGGGTGGTGTTTCAGGGTTCAGGGCAGTGCAGTGGTGTTCGGGTAGTGTAGAGGGTCATGCCGGGGCTGGTGTTTCAGGGTTTAGGGCAGTGCAGTCGTGTTTGGGCACTGTGGGGGGTCGTACCCGGGCTGGTTTTTCAGGGTTTAGGGCACTTCAGTGGTGTTCGGTCAGTGTAGGGGGTCATGCCGGAGCTGGTGTTTCAGGGATTAGGGCAGTTCAGTGGTTTTCGGGCAGTGTAGGAGGTCGTGCCGTGTTTGGTGTTTCAGGGTTCAGGGCAGTGCAGTGGTGTTCGGGCAGTGTAGAGGGTCATGCCGGGGCTGGTGTTTCAGAGTTTAGGGCACTGCAGTGGTGTTCGGGCAGTGTAGGGGGTCATGCAGGAGCTGGTGCTTCAGGGTTTTGGGCAGTGCAGTGGTGTTCGGGCAATGTAGGGGGACGTGCCAGGGGTGGTGTTTTACGATTTAGGGCAGAGCAGTGGTGTTCGGGCAGAGTAGGGGGTCATGCCGGGGAAGATGTTTCAGGGATTAGGGCAGAGCAGTGGTGTTCGGGCAGTGTAGGGGGTTGTGCTGGGGGGTTTGTTTCAGGGTTTAGGGCAGTGCAGTGGTGTTTGGGCAGTGTAGGGGGTCATGCTGGGGCTGGTGTTTTAGGGTTTAGGTCAGTGCAGTGGTGTTCGGGCAGTCTAGGGGGTCCTGCTGGGGCTTGTGTTTTATGGTTTAAGGTAGTGCAATGGTGTTCAGGCAGTGTAGGGGGTCGTGCTGGGGGTTGTTTTTTAGGGTTTTGGAAAGTGCAGTGGTGTTCGGGCAGTGTAGGGGTTCGTGCAGGTAGTGGTGTTTTAGGGTTTAGTGCAGTGCAGTGGTGTTCGGGCAGTGTATGGGTCTTGCAGAGGGTGGTGTTTCCGGGTTTAGGTCAGTGGTGCCGTGGTATTCGGGGAGTGTAGAGGGTCTTGCAGGGGGTGGTGTTTCTGGGTTTAGGGTAGTGGTATTTGGGCAGTGTAGGGTGTCTTGCTGGGGGTGGTTTTTCAGGGTTTAGGGCTGAGGTGCCATGTGGTGTTTGGGCAGTGTAGGGGGTCTTGCAGTGCGTGGTGTTTCAGGGTTTAGGGCAGTGGTGTTCGAGCAGTGTAGAGGGGCTTGCTGGGGGTAGTGTTTCAGGGTTTAGGGCAGTGCAGTGGTGTTCGGGCAGTGTAGGGGGTCGTGCTGGGGGTGGTGTTGTAGGGTTTAGGGCAGTACAGTGGTGTTCGGGCAGTGTATGGGGTTCTGCTGGGGGTGGTTTTCATGGTTTAGGGCAGTGCAGTGGTGTTCGTGCAGTGTAGGGGGTCGTGCAGAGGGTGGTGTTTCAGGGTTTAGGGCAGTGCAGTGGTGTTCGGGCAGTGTGGCGGTCTTGCAGAGCGTGGTGTTTCAGGGTTTAGGGTAGTGGTAATTGGGCAGTGTAGGGGGTCTTGCTGGGGGTGGTGTTTCAGGGTTTAGGGCAGTGGTGTTTGGGCTGTGTAGGGGGTCGTGCTGGGGGTGATGTTTCAGGGTCTAGGGCAGTGCAGTGGTGTTCAGGCAGTGTAAAGGGTCGTGCTGGGGGTGTTGTTTCAGGGTTCAGGGCATTGCAGTGGTGTTCGGGCAGTGTAGGGGGTCGTGCAGTGGGTGATGTTTCAGGGTTTAGGGCAGTGCAGTGGTGTTTGGCAGTGTAGGATGTCGTGCAGAGGGTGTTGTTTCAGGGTTTAGGGCAGTGCAGTGGTTTTTGGGCAGTGTAGGGTGTCTTGCTGCTGGTGGTGTTTCACGGTTTAGGGCAGTAGAGTGGTGTTCGGGCAGTGTTGGGGGTCTTGCTGGGTTAGTGTTTCAGGGTTTAGGGCAGTGGTGTTCGGGCAGTGTAGGGGGTCTTGCTGTGGGTGGTAATTCAGGGTTTAGGGCTGTGCAGTGGTATTCGGGCAGTGTAGGAGGTCTTGCTGGAGGTGGTGTTTAATGTTTAGGGCAGTGGTGTTCGGGCAGTTTAGGGGGTCTTCCTGGGGTTGGTGTTTCAGGGTTTAGAGCAGTGAAGTGGTGTTCGGGCAGTGTAGGGGGTCTTGCTGGGGATGGTGGTTCAGGGTTCAGGGCAGTGCAGTGGTGTTCGGGCAGTGTAGGGGGTTTTGCTGGGAGTGGTGTTGCAGGGTTTAGGGCAGTGGTGATCGGGCAATGTAGGGGGTCCTGCTGGGGTGGTGTTTCAGGGTTTAGGGAAGTGCAGTGGTATTCGGGCAGTGGTATTCGGGCAGTGTAGGGGGTCGTTCTGGGGGTGGTGTTTCAGGGTTTAGGGCAATGCAGTGGTGTTCGGACAGTGTAGAGGGTCGTGCTGGGGTGGTGTTTCAGGGTTTAGTTTAGTGCAGTGGTGTTCTGGCAGTGTAGGGGATCATGCTGGGGGTGATGGTTTAGGGCAGTGCAGTGGTGTTCGGCAGTGTAGGGGGTCATGCATGGGGGTGGTGTTCCAGGGTTTAGGGCAGTGCAGTGGTGTTCGGGCAGTGTAGGTGGTCGTGATGGGGGTGGTGTTTTAGAGTTTAGGGCAGTACAGTGGTGTTCGGGCAGTGTAGGGGGTTGTGCTGGGGATGGTGTTTTAGGGTTTAGGGCAGTACAGTGTTGTTCGGGCAGTGTATGAGGTTGTGCTGGGGGTGGTGTTTCATGGTTTAGTGCAGTGCAGTGGTGTTCGTGCAGTGTAGGGGGTCGTGAAGAGGGTGGTGTTTCAGGGTTTAGGGCAGTGCAGTGGTGTTCGGGCAGTGTGGCGGTCTTGCAGAGCGTGGTGTTTCAGGGTTTAGGGCAGTGGTATTTGGGCAGTGTAGGTGGTCTTGCTGGGGGTGGTGTTTCAGGGTTTAGGGCAGTGGTAATCGGGCAGTGTAGGGGGTCGTGCTGGGGGTGATGTTTCAGGGTCTAGCGCAGTGCAGTGGTGTTCGGGCAGTGTAAAGGGTCGTGCTGGGGGTGTTGTTTCAGGGTATAGGGCATTGCAGTGGTGTTCGGGCAGTGTAGGGGGTCGTGCAGGGGGTGATGTTTCAGGGTTTAGGGCAGTGCAATGGTGTTTGGCAGTGTAGGGGGTCATGCAGAGGGTGTTGTTTCAGGGTTTAGGGCAGTGCAGTGGTTTTTGGGCAGTGTAGTGTGTCTTGCTGGTGGTGGTGTTTCACGGTTTAGGGCAGTACAGTGTTGGGGGTCTTGCTGGGTTGGTGTTTCAGGGCTTAGGGCAGTGGTGTTCGGGCAGTGTAGGGGGTCTTGCTGTGGGTGGTATTTCAGGGTTTAGGGCAGTGTAGTGGTATTCGTGCAGTGTAGGAGGTCTTGCTGGAGGTGGTGTTTTACGTTTAGGGCAGTGGTGGTCAGGCAGTGTAGGGGGTCTTCCTGGGGTTGGTGTTTCAGGGTTTAGAGCAGTGAAGTGGTGTTCGGGCAGTGTAGGGGGTCTTGCTGGGGGTGGTGGTTCATGGTTTAGGGCAGTGCAGTGGTGTTCGGGAAGTGTAGGAGGTCGTGCAGGGGATTGTGATTCAGGGTTCAGGGCAGTGCAGTGGTGTTCGGGCAGTGTAGGTGGTCATGCTGGGGGTGGTGTTGCAGGGTTTAGGGCAGCGGTGATCGGGAAATGTAGGTGGTTCTGCTGGGGTGGTGTTTCAGTGTTTTACTGAAGTGCAGTGGTATTCAGGCAGTGGTATTCGTGCAGTGTAGGGGGTCGTTCTGGGGGTGGTGTTTCAGGGTTTAGGGAAGTGCAGTGGTGTTCAGACAGTGTAGAGGGTCGTGCTGGGGTGGTGTTTCAGGGTTTAGGGCAGTGCAGTGGTGTTCTGGCAGTGTAGGGGGTCGTGCAGGGGGTGGTGGTTTAGGGCAGTACAGTGCTGTTCGGCAGTGTAGGGTGTCATGCATGGGGGTGGTGTTCCAGGGTTTAGGGCAGTGCAGTGGTGTTCAGGCAGTGGAGGTGGTCGTGATGGGGGTGGTGTTTTAGGGTTTAGGGCAGTGCAGTGATTTTCGGGCAGTGTAGGGGGTTGTGCTGGGGGTGGTGTTTTAGGGATTAGGGCAGTACAGTAGTATTCGGGCAGTGTAGAAGGTTGTGCTGGGGGTGGTGTTTCATGGTTTAGGGCAGTGCAGTGGTGTTAATGCAGTGTAGGGGGTCGTGCAGAGGGTGGTGTTTCAGGGTTTAGGGCAGTGCAGTGGTGTTCGGGCAGTGTGGCAGTCTTGCAGAGCATGGTGTTTCAGGGTTTAGGGCAGTGGTATTTGGGCAGTGTAGGGGGTCTTGCTGGGGGTGGTGTTTCATGGTTTAGGGCAGTGGTGTTCGGGCAGTGTAGGGGGTCGTGCTGGGGTTGATGTTTCAGGGTCTAGGGCATTGCAGTGGTGTTTGGGCAGTGTAGGGGGTCATGCAGGGGGTGATGTTTCAGGGTTTAGGGCAGTGCAGTGGTGTTTGGCGGTGTAGGGGGTCGTGCAGTGGGTGTTGTTTCAGGGTTTAGGGCAGTGCAGTAGTTTTTGGGAAGTGTAGGGTGTCTTGCTGGTGGTGGTGTTTCACGGTTTAGGGCAGTACAGTGGGGTTGGGCACTGTTGGGGGTCTTGCTGGGTTCGTGTTTCAGGGATTAGGGCAGTGGTGTTCGGGCAGTGTAGTGGGTTTTGCTGTGGGTGGTATTTCAGGGTTTAGTGCAGTGCAGTGGTATTCGGGCAGTGTAGGAGGTCTTGCTGGAGGTGGTGTTTTACGTTTAGGGCAGTTGTGTTCAGGCAGTGTAGGGGGTCTTCCTGGGGTTGGTGTTTCAGGGTTTAGAGCAGTGAAGTGGTGTTAGGGCAGTGTAGGGGGTCATGCTGGGGGTGGTGGTTCAGGGTTTAGGGCAGGGCAGTGGTGTTCGGGAAGTGTAGGGGGTCGTGCAGGGGGTGGTGATTCGGGGTTTAGGGCTGTGCAGTGCTGTTCGGGCAGTGTAGGTGGTCGTGCTGGGGGTGGTGTTTTAGGGTTTAGGGCAGTGCAGTGTTGTTCGGGCAGTGTAGGGGGTCGTGCTGGGGGAGGTGTTTCAGAGTCTAGGGCAGTGCTGTGGTGTTCGGCAGTGTAGGGTGTCATGCATGGGGGTGGTGTTCCAGGGTTTAGGGCAGTGCAGTGGTGTTCAGGCAGTGTAGGTGGTCGTGATGGGGGTGGTGTTTTAGGGTTTAGGGCAGTACAGTAGTGTTCGGGCAGTGTAGGAGGTTGTGCTGGGGGTGGTGTTTCATGGTTTAGGGCAGTGCAGTGGTGTTAATGCAGTGTAGGGGGTCGTGCAGAGGGTGGTGTTTCAGGGTTTAGGGCAGTGCAGTGGTGTTCGGGCAGTGTGGCAGTCTTGCAGAGCGTGGTGTTTCAGGGTTTAGGGCAGTGGTATTTGGGCAGTGTAGGGGGTCTTGCTGGGGGTGGTGTTTCATGGTTTAGGGCAGTGGTGTTCGGGCAGTGTAGGGGGTCGTGCTGGGGGTGATGTTTCAGGGTCTAGGGCATTGCAGTGGTGTTTGGGCAGTATAGGGGGTCATGCAGGGGGTGATGTTTCAGGGTTTAGGGCAGTGCAGTGGTGTTTGGCGGTGTAGGGGGTCGTGCAGACGGTGTTGTTTCAGGGTTTAGGGCAGTGCAGTAGTTTTTGGGCAGTGTAGGGTGTCTTGCTGGTGGTGGTGTTTCACGGTTTAGGGCAGTACAGTGGGGTTGGGCACTGTTGGGGGTCTTGCTGGGTTGGTGTTTCAAGGATTAGGGCAGTGGTGTTCGGGCAGTGTAGTGGGTTTTGCTGTGGGTGGTATTTCAGGGTTTAGTGCAGTGCAGTGGTATTCGGGCAGTGTAGGAGGTCTTGCTGGAGGTGGTGTTTTACGTTTAGGGCAGTTGTGTTCAGGCAGTGTAGGGGGTCTTCCTGGGGTTGGTGTTTCAGGGTTTAGAGCAGTGAAGTGGTGTTCGGGCAGTGTAGGGGGTCATGCTGGGGGTGGTGGTTCAGGGTTTAGGGCAGGGCAGTGGTGTTCGGGAAGTGTAGGGGGTCGTGCAGGGGGTGGTGATTCGGGGTTTAGGGCTGTGCAGTGGTGTTCGGGCAGTGTAGGTGGTCGTGCTGGGGGTGGTGTTTTAGGGTTTAGGGCTGTGCAGTGTTGTTCGGGCAGTGTAGGGGGTCGTGCTGGGGGAGGTGTTTCAGAGTCTAGGGCAGTGCTGTGGTGTTCGGGCAGTGTAGAGGGTCGTGCTGGGGGTGGTATTTCATGGTTTAGAGCAGTGCAGTGGTGTTCGGGCAGTGTAGGGGGTCATGCAGGGGGTGATGGTTTAGGGCAGTGCAGTGGTGTTTGGCAGTGTAGGGCGTCATGCAGGGGGTGTTGTTTCAGGGTTTTGGGCAGTGCAGTGGTTTTCGGGCAGTGTAGGGTGTCTTGCTGGGGGTGGTGTTTCAGGGTTTAGGGCAGTGCTGTGGTGTTCGGGAAGTATAGGGGGTTTTGCTGGGAATTGTGTTGCAAGGTTTAGGGCAGTGGTGATCGGGCAATGTAGGGGGTCCTGCTGGGGTGGTGTTTCAGGGTTTAGGGATGTGCAGTGGTGTTCGGGCAGTGGTATTCGGGCAGTGTAGGGGGTCGTTCTGGGGTGGTGATTCAGGGTTTAGGGCAGTGCAGTGGTGTTTGGACAGTGTAGAGGGTCGTGCTGGGGTGGTGTTTCAGGGTTTAGGGCAGTGCAGTGGTGTTCTGGCAGTGTAGGGGGTCGTGCAGAGGGTGATGGTTTAGAGCAGTGTAGTGGTGTTCGGCAGTGTAGGGGGTCATGCATGGGGTGTTGTTTCAGGGTTTAGGGCAGTGCAATGGTTTTTGGGCAGTGTAGGTGGTCGTGATGGGGGTGGTGTTTTAGGGTTTAGAGCAGTACAGTGGTGTTCGGGCAGTGTAGGGGGTTGTGCTGGGGGTGGTGTTTTAGGGTTTAGGGCAGTACAGTGTTGTTCGGGCAGTGTATGAGGTTGTGCTGGGGGTGGTGCTTCATGGTTTAGGGCAGTGCAGTGGTGTTCGTACAGTGTAGGGGGTCGTGAAGAGGGTGGTGTTTCAGGGTTTAGGGCAGTGCAGTGGTGTTCGGGCAGTGTGGTGGTCTTGCAGAGCGTGGTCTTTTCAGGTTTAGGGCAGTGGTATTTGGGCAGTGTAGGTGGTCTTGCTGGGGGTGGTGTTTCAGGGTTTAGGGCAGTGGTAATCGGGCAGTGTAGGGGGTCGTGCTGGGGTTGATGTTTCAGGGTCTAGGGCAGTGCAGTGGTGTTCGGGCAGTGTAAAGGGTTGTGCTGGGGGTGTTGTTTCAGGGTTTAGGGCATTGCAGTGGTGTTCGGGCAGTGTAGGGGGTCGTGCAGGGGGTGATGTTTCAGGGGTTAGGGCAGTGCAGTGGTGTTTGGCAGTGTAGGGGGTCATGCAGAGGGTGTTGTTTCAGGGTTTAGGGCAGTGCGGTGGTTTTTGGGCAGTGTAGGGTGTCTTGCTGGTGGTGGTGTTTCACGGTTTAGGGCAGTACAGTGTTGTTCGGGCAGTGTTGGGTGTCTTGAGGGGTTGGTGTTTCAGGGCTTAGGGCAGTGGTATTTGGGCAGTGTAGGTGGTCTTGCTGACGGTGGTGTTTCAGGGTTTAGGGCAGTGGTAATCGGGCAGTGTAGGGGGTCGTGCTGGGGGTGATGTTTCAGGGTCTAGCGCAGTGCAGTGGTGTTCGGGCAGTGTAAAGGGTCATGCTGGGGGTGTTGTTTCAGGGTTTAGGGTATTGCAGTGGTGTTCGGGCAGTGTAGGGGGTCATGCAGGGGGTGATGTTTCAGGGTTTAGGGCAGTGCAGTGGTGTTTGGCAGTGTAGGGGGTCATGCAGAGGGTGTTGTTTCAGGGTTTAGGGCAGTGCAGTGGTATTTGGGCAGTGTAGCGTGTCTTGCTGGTGGTGGTGTTTCACGGTTTAGGGCAGTACAGTGTTGGGGGTCTTGCTGGGTTGGTGTTTCAGGGTTTAGGGCATTGGTGTTTGGGCAATGTAGGGGGTCTTGCTGGGGGTGGTGTTTCAGGGTCTACGGCAGTGGTGCCGTGGTGTTAGGGCAGTATAGGGGGTCTTCCAGGGGGTGGTGTTTCAGCGTTTAGGGCAGTGGTATTTGGGCAGTGTAGGGGGTCTTGCTTGTGTTGGTGTTTCAGGGTTTAGGGCAGTGCAGTGGTGTTCGGGCAGTGTTGAGGGTCGTGATGAGGGTGGTGTTTCACGGTTTGTGGCAGTGCAGTGGTGTTCGGGCAGTGTAGGGGGTCATGCAGAGGGTGGTGTTTCAGGGTTTAGGGCAGTGCAGTGGTGTTCGGGCAGTGTGGGGGTCTTGCAGAGGGTGGTGTTTCAGGGTTTAGGGCAGTGGTATTTGGGCAGTGTAGGGCGTCTTGCTGGGGGTGGTGTTTCAGGGTTTAGGGCAGTGGTGTTAGGGCAGTGTAGGGGTCTTGCTGGGGGTGGTGTTTCAGGGTTTAGGGTAGTGAAGTGGTGTTCGGGAAGTGTAGGGGGTCGTGAAGGGGGTGGTGTTTCAGGGTTTAGGGCAGTGCAGTGATGTTCGGGTAGTTTAGGGGATCCTGTTGGGGTTGGTGTTTCAGGGTTTAGGGCAGTGCTGTGGTGTTCGGGCAGTGTAGCGGGTCGTGCGGGGGCTGTTTTTTCAGGGTTTAGGGCAGTGCAGTGGTGTTCGGGCAGTGTAGGGGGTCGTGCTGGGGTGGCGTTTTAGGGTATAGGGCAGTGCAGTGGTGTTCGGGCACTGTGGGGGATCATGCAGGGGTTGGTGTTTCAGGGCTTAGGTCAGTGCAGTGGTGTTAGGGCAGTGTAGGGGTTCATGCCGGGGTTGGTGTTTCAGGGTTTAGGGCAGTGCAGTGGTGTTCGGGCAGTGTAAGGGGTCATGCCGGGGCTGGTGTTTCAGGGTTTAGGGCACTGCAGTGGTGTTCGGGCAGTGTAGGGGGTCGTGCGGGGGCAGGTGTTTCAGGGTTTAGGGCAGTGCAGTGGTGTTCTGGCAGTGTAGGGGGTTGTGCTGGGGGTGGCGTTTTAGGGTATAGGGCAGTGTAGTGGTGTTCGGGCAATATAGGGGTACGTGCCAGGGGTGGTGTTTTAGGATTTAGGGCAGAGCAGTGGTGTTCGGGTAGAGTAGGGGGTCATGCCGGGGGTGATGTTTCAGGGATTAGGGCAGAGCAGTGGTGTTCGGGCATTGTAGGGGTCGTGCTGGGGGTTTTGTTTCAGGGTTGAGGGCAGTGTAGTGGTGTTCGGGCAGTGTAGGGGTTCCTGCTGGGGCTGGTGTTTTAGGGTTTAGGGCAGTGCAGTGGAATTCTGGCAGTCTAGGGGGTCGTGCTGGGGTTGGTGTTTTATGGTTTAGGTAGTGCAATGGTGTTCAGGAAGTGTAGGGGGTCTTGCTGGGGGGTTTTCAGGGTTAAGGGCAGTGGTGCAGTGGTATTTGGGCAGAGTAGGGGGGTTTGCAGTGGGTGGTGTTTCAGGGTTTAGGGCAGTGGTGTTTGGGCAGTGTGGGGGTTCTTGCTGGGGGTAGTGTTTCAGGGTTTAGGGCAGTGCAGTGGTGTTCGGGCAGTGTAGGGGGTCGTGCTGGGGGTGGTGTTACAGGGTTTAGGGAAGTGCAGTGGTGTTTGGGAAGTGTAGGGGGTCATGCGGGGTCTGGTGTTTCAGGGTTTATGGCAGTGTAGTGGTGTTCAGGCAGTGTAGGGGGTCATGCTATGGGTGGCGTTTCAGGGTTTAGGGCAGTGCAATGTTGTTCGGACATTGTGGGGGGTCATGCGGGGGCTGGTGTTTCAGGGTTCTCGGCAGTGCAGTGGTGATCGGGCAGTGTAGGGGTCGTGCCGGGGCTGGTGTTTCAGGCTTTAGAGCAGTGCAGTGGTGTTCGGGAAGTGTAGGGGGTCATGCCGGGGTTGGTGTTTCAGGGTTTAGGGCAGTGGTGTTCGGGCAGCGTAGGGGTCTCGCTGGGGGTGGTGTTTCAGGGTTTAGGGTAGTGAAGTGGTGTTCGGGAAGTGTAGGGGGTCATGATGGGGGTGGTGTTTCAGGGTTTAGGGCAGTGCAGTGATGTTCGGGTAGTTCAGGGGATCCTGTTGGGGTTGGTGTTTCAGGGTTTAAGTCAGTGCAGTCGTGTTCGGGCAGTGTAGGGGGTCGTGCCGGGGTTGGTGTTTCAGGGTTTAGGGCAGTGCAGTGGTGTTCGGGCAGTGTAACGGGTCGTGCCGGGGCTGGTGTTTCAGGGTTTAGGGCAGTGCAGTAGTGTTCAGGCAGTATAGTTGGTCATGCCGGGGTTGGTGTTTCAGGGTTTTGGGCAGTGCAGTGATGTTCGGGCAATGTAGGGGTACGTGCCAGGGGTGGTGTTTTAAGATTTAGGGCAGAGCAGTGGTGTTCAGGCAGTGTGGGGGTCTTGCAGAGGGTGGTGTTTCAGGGTTTAGGGCAGTGGTATTTGGGCAGTGTAGGGGGTATTGCTGGGGGTGGTGTTTCAGGGTTTAGGGCAGTGCAGTGGTTTTTGGGCAGTGTAGGGTGTCTTGCTGGTGGTGGTGTTTCACGGTTTAGGGCAGTACAGTGTTGTTCGGGCAGTGTTGGGGGTCTTGAGGGGTTGGTGTTTCAGGCCTTAGGGCAGTGGTATTTGGGCAGTGTAGGTGGTCTTGCTGGGGCTGGTGTTTCAGGGATTAGGGCAGTGGTAATCGGGCAGTGTAGGGGGTCGTGCTGGGGGTGATGTTTCAGGGTCTAGCGCAGTGCAGTGGTGTTCGGGCAGTCTAAAGGGTCATGCTGGGGGTGTTGTTTCAGGGTTTAGGGCATTGCAGTGGTGTTCGGGCAGTGTAGGGGGTCGTGCAGGGGGTGATGTTTCAGGGTTTAGGGCAGTGCAGTGGTGTTTGGCAGTGTAGGGGGTCATGCAGAGGGTGTTGTTTCAGGGTTTAGGGCAGTGCAGTGGTATTTGGGCAGTGTAGCGTGTCTTGCTGGTGGTGGTGTTTCACGGTTTAGGGCAGTACAGTGTTGGGGGTCTTGCTGGGTTGGTGTTTCAGGGTTTAGGGCAGTGGTGTTTGGGCAATGTAGGGGGTCTTGCTGGGGGTGGTGTTTCAGGGTCTAGGGCAGTGGTGTCGTGGTGTTAGGGCAGTATAGGGGGTCTTCCAGGGGGTGGTGTTTCAGCGTTTAGGGCAGTGGTATTTGGGCAGTGTAGGGGGTCTTGCTTGTGTTGGTGTTTCAGGGTTTAGGGCAGTGCAGTGGTGTTCGGGCAGTGTAGAGGGTCGTGATGAGGGTGGTGTTTCACGGTTTGTGGCAGTGCAGTGGTGTTCGGGCAGTGTAGGGGGTCATGCAGAGGGTGGTGTTTCAGGGTTTAGGGCAGTGCAGTGGTGTTCGGGCAGTGTGGGGGTCTTGCAGAGGGTGGTGTTTCAGGGTTTAGGGCAGTGGTATTTGGGCAGTGTAGGGCGTCTTGCTGGGGGTGGTGTTTCAGGGTTTAGGGCAGTGGTGTTCGGGCAGTGTAGGGGTCTTGCTGGGGGTGGTGTTTCAGGGTTTAGGGTAGTGAAGTGGTGTTCGGGAAGTGTAGGGGGTCGTGAAGGGGTGGTGTTTCAGGGTTTAGGGCAGTGCAGTGATGTTCGGGTAGTTTAGGGGATCCTGTTGGGGTTGGTGTTTCAGGGTTTAGGGCAGTGCTGTGGTGTTCGGGCAGTGTAGCGGGTCGTGCGGGGGCTGGTGTTTCAGGGTTTAGGGCAGTGCAGTGGTGTTCGGGCAGTGTAGGGGGTCGTGCTGGGGTGGCGTTTTAGGGTATAGGGCAGTGCAGTGGTGTTCGGGCACTGTGGGGGATCATGCGGGGGTTGGTGTTTCAGGGCTTAGGTCAGTGCAGTGGTGTTAGGGCAGTGTTGGGGTTCATGCCGGGGTTGGTGTTTCAGGGTTTAGGGCAGTGCAGTGGTGTTCGGGCAGTGTAAGGGGTCGTGCCGGGGCTGGTGTTTCAGGGTTTAGGGCACTGCAGTGGTGTTCGGGCAGTGTAGGGGGTCGTGCCGGGGCTGGTGTTTCAGGGTTTAGGGCAGTGCAGTGGTGTTCGGGCAATATAGGGGTACGTGCCAGGGGTGGTGTTTTAGGATTTAGGGCAGAGCAGTGGTGTTCGGGTAGAGTAGGGGGTCATGCCGGGGGTGATGTTTCAGGGATTAGGGCAGAGCAGTGGTGTTCGGGCATTGTAGGGGTCGTGCTGGGGGTTTTGTTTCAGGGTTTAGGGCAGTGTAGTGGTGTTCGGGCAGTGTAGGGGTCTTGCTGGGGGTGGTGTTTCAGGGTTTAGGGTAGTGAAGTGGTGTTCGGGAAGTGTAGGGGGTCGTGAAGGGGTGGTGTTTCAGGGTTTAGGGCAGTGCAGTGATGTTCGGGTAGTTTAGGGGATCCTGTTGGGGTTGGTGTTTCAGGGTTTAGGGCAGTGCTGTGGTGTTCGGGCAGTGTAGCGGGTCGTGCGGGGGCTGGTGTTTCAGGGTTTAGGGCAGTGCAGTGGTGTTCGGGCAGTGTAGGGGGTCGTGCTGGGGTGGCGTTTTAGGGTATAGGGCAGTGCAGTGGTGTTCGGGCACTGTGGGGGATCATGCGGGGGTTGGTGTTTCAGGGCTTAGGTCAGTGCAGTGGTGTTAGGGCAGTGTTGGGGTTCATGCCGGGGTTGGTGTTTCAGGGTTTAGGGCAGTGCAGTGGTGTTCGGGCAGTGTAAGGGGTCGTGCCGGGGCTGGTGTTTCAGGGTTTAGGGCACTGCAGTGGTGTTCGGGCAGTGTAGGGGGTCGTGCCGGGGCTGGTGTTTCAGGGTTTAGGGCAGTGCAGTGGTGTTCGGGCAATATAGGGGTACGTGCCAGGGGTGGTGTTTTAGGATTTAGGGCAGAGCAGTGGTGTTCGGGTAGAGTAGGGGGTCATGCCGGGGGTGATGTTTCAGGGATTAGGGCAGAGCAGTGGTGTTCGGGCATTGTAGGGGTCGTGCTGGGGGTTTTGTTTCAGGGTTTAGGGCAGTGTAGTGGTGTTCGGGCAGTGTAGGGGTTCCTGCTGGGGCTGGTGTTTTAGGGTTTAGGGCAGTGCAGTGGAATTCTGGCAGTCTAGGGGGTCGTGCTGGGGTTGGTGTTTTATGGTTTAGGTAGTGCAATGGTGTTCAGGCAGTGTAGGGGGTCTTGCTGGGGGTTTTTCAGGGTTAAGGGCAGTGGTGCAGTGGTATTTGGGCAGTGTAGGGGGTCTTGCAGTGGGTGGTGTTTCAGGGTTTAGGGCAGTGGTGTTCGGGCAGTGTGGGGGTTCCTGCTGGGGGTAGTGTTTCAGGGTTTAGGGCAGTGCAGTGGTGTTCGGGCAGTGTAGGGGGTCGTGCTGGGGGTGATGTTACAGGGTTTAGCGAAGTGCAGTGGTGTTTGGGAAGTGTAGGGGGTCGTGCGGGGGCTGGTGTTTCAGGGTTTAGGGCAGTGTAGTGGTGTTCAGGCAGTGTAGGGGGTCATGCTATGGGTGGCGTTTCAGGGTTTAGGGCAGTGCAATGTTGTTCGGACATTGTGGGGGGTCATGCGGGGGCTGGTGTTTCAGGGTTATGGGCAGTGCAGTGGTGATCGGGCAGTGTAGGGGTCGTGCCGGGGCTGGTGTTTCAGGCTTTAGAGCAGTGCAGTGGTGTTCGGGAAGTGTAGGGGGTCATGCCGGGGGTGGTGTTTCAGGGTTTAGGGCAGTGGTGTTCGGGCAGCGTAGGGGTCTTGCTGGGGGTGGTGTTTCAGGGTTTAGGGTAGTGAAGTGGTGTTCGGGAAGTGTAACGGGTCGTGCCGGGGCTGGTGTTTCAGGGTTTAGGGCACTGCAGTGGTGTTCAGGCAGTGTAGGGGGTCGTGCCGGGGCTGGTGTTTCAGGGTTTAGGGCAGTGCAGTGGTGTTCGGGCAGTATAGTTGGTCATGCCGGGGTTGGTGTTTCAGGGTTTTGGGCAGTGCAGTGATGTTCGGGCAATGTAGGGGTACGTGCCAGGGGTGGTGTTTTAGGATTAAGGGCAGAGCAGTGGTGTTCAGGCAGTGTGGGGGTCTTGCAGAGGGTGGTGTTTCAGGGTTTAGGGCAGTGGTATTTGGGCAGTGTAGGGGGTCTTGCTGGGGGTGGTGTTTCAGGGTTTAGGGCAGTGGTATTTGGGCAGTGTAGGGGGTCTTGCTGGGGGTGATGTTTCAGGGTTTAGGGCAGTGCAGTGGTGTTCAGGCAGTGTGGAGGTCTTGCAGAGGGTGGTGTTTCTGGGTTTAGGGCAGTGGTATTTGGGCAGTGTAGGGGGTCTTGCTGGGGGTGTTGTTTCAGGGTTTAGGGCAGTGCAGTGGTGTTCGGGCAGTGTGGGGGTCTTGCAGAGGGTGGTGTTTCAGGGTTTAGGGCAGTGCAGAGGTGTTCGGGCAGTGTAGGGGGTCATGCAGAGTGTGGTGTTTCAGGGTTTAGGGCAGTGCAGTGGTGTTCGGGCAGTGTGGGGCTCTTGCAGAGGGTGGTGTTTCAGGGTTTCGGGCAGTGGTATTTGGGCAGTGTAGGGGGTCTTGCTGGGGGTGGTGTTTCAGGGTTTAGGGCAGTGCAGTGGTGTTCAGGCAGTGTGGGGGTCTTGCAGAGGGTGTTGTTTCAGGGTTTAGGGCAGTGCAGTGGTGTTCGGGCAGTGTAGGGGGTCATGCAGAGTGTGGTATTTCAGAGTTTAGGGCAGTGCAGTGGTGTTCGGGCAGTGTGGGGGTCTTGCAGAGGGTGGTGTTTCAGGGTTTAGGGCAGTGGTATTTGGGCAGTGTAGGGGGTCTTGCTGGGGGTGGTGTTTCAGGGTTTAGGGCAGTGGTTTTCGGGAAGTGTAGGGGGTCTTGCTGGGGCTGGTGTTTTAGGGTTTAGGGCAGTGCAGTGGAATTCTGGCAGTCTAGGGGGTCGTGCTGGGGTTGGTGTTTTATGGTTTAGGTAGTGCAATGGTGTTCAGGCAGTGTAGGGGGTCTTGCTGGGGGTTTTTCAGGGTTAAGGGCAGTGGTGCAGTGGTATTTGGGCAGTGTAGGGGGTCTTGCAGTGGGTGGTGTTTCAGGGTTTAGGGCAGTGGTGTTCGGGCAGTGTGGGGGTTCTTGCTGGGGGTAGTGTTTCAGGGTTTAGGGCAGTGCAGTGGTGTTCGGGCAGTGTAGGGGGTCGTGCTGGGGGTGATGTTACAGGGTTTAGCGAAGTGCAGTGGTGTTTGGGAAGTGTAGGGGGTCGTGCGGGGGCTGGTGTTTCAGGGTTTAGGGCAGTGTAGTGGTGTTCAGGCAGTGTAGGGGGTCATGCTATGGGTGGCGTTTCAGGGTTTAGGGCAGTGCAATGTTGTTCGGACATTGTAGGGGGTCATGCGGGGGCTGGTGTTTCAGGGTTATGGGCAGTGCAGTGGTGATCGGGCAGTGTAGGGGTCGTGCCGGGGCTGGTGTTTCAGGCTTTAGAGCAGTGCAGTGGTGTTCGGGAAGTGTAGGGGGTCATGCCGGGGGTGGTGTTTCAGGGTTTAGGGCAGTGGTGTTCGGGCAGCGTAGGGGTGTTGCTGGGGGTGGTGTTTCAGGGTTTAGGGTAGTGAAGTGGTGTTCGGGAAGTGTAGGGGGTCATGATGGGGGTGGTGTTTCAGGGTTTAGGGCAGTGCAGTGATGTTCGGGTAGTTAAGGGGATCCTGTTGGGGTTGGTGTTTCAGGGTTTAAGTCAGTGCAGTCGTGTTCGGGCAGTGTAGGGGGTCGTGCCGGGGTTGGTGTTTCAGGGTTTAGGGCAGTGCAGTGGTGTTCGGGCAGTGTAACGGGTCGTGCCGGGGCTGGTGTTTCAGGGTTTAGGGCACTGCAGTGGTGTTCAGGCAGTGTAAGGGGTCGTGCCGGGGCTGGTGTTTCAGGGTTTAGGGCAGTGCAGTGGTGTTCGGGCAGTATAGTTGGTCATGCCGGGGTTGGTGTTTCAGGGTTTTGGGCAGTGCAGTGATGTTCGGGCAATGTAGGGGTACGTGCCAGGGGTGGTGTTTTAGGATTAAGGGCAGAGCAGTGGTGTTCAGGCAGTGTGGGGGTCTTGCAGAGGGTGGTGTTTCAGGGTTTAGGGCAGTGGTATTTGGGCAGTGTAGGGGTCTTGCTGGGGGTGGTGTTTCAGGGTTTAGGGCAGTGGTATTTGGGCAGTGTAGGGGGTCTTGCTGGGGGTGATGTTTCAGGGTTTAGGGCAGTGCAGTGGTGTTCAGGCAGTGTGGAGGTCTTGCAGAGGGTGGTGTTTCTGGGTTTAGGGCAGTGGTATTTGGGCAGTGTAGGGGGTCTTGCTGGGGGTGTTGTTTCAGGGTTTAGGGCAGTGCAGTGGTGTTCGGGCAGTGTGGGGGTCTTGCAGAGGGTGGTGTTTCAGGGTTTAGGGCAGTGCAGAGGTGTTCGGGCAGTGTAGGGGGTCATGCAGAGTGTGGTGTTTCAGGGTTTAGGGCAGTGCAGTGGTGTTCGGGCAGTGTGGGGCTCTTGCAGAGGGTGGTGTTTCAGGGTTTCGGGCAGTGGTATTTGGGCAGTGTAGGGGGTCTTGCTGGGGGTGGTGTTTCAGGGTTTAGGGCAGTGCAGTGGTGTTCAGGCAGTGTGGGGGTCTTGCAGAGGGTGTTGTTTCAGGGTTTAGGGCAGTGCAGTGGTGTTCGGGCAGTGTAGGGGGTCATGCAGAGTGTGGTATTTCAGAGTTTAGGGCAGTGCAGTGGTGTTCGGGCAGTGTGGGGGTCTTGCAGAGGGTGGTGTTTCAGGGTTTAGGGCAGTGGTATTTGGGCAGTGTAGGGGGTCTTGCTGGGGGTGGTGTTTCAGGGTTTAGGGCAGTGGTTTTCGGGAAGTGTAGGGGGTCTTGCTGGGGGTGGTGTTTCAGGGTTTAGGGCAGTGCAGTGGTGTTGGGGCAGTGTAGGGGTCGTGCAGAGGGTGGTGTTTCAGGGTTTAGGGCAGTGCAGTGGTGTTCGGGCAGTGTGGAGGTCTTTCAGAGGGTGGTGTTTCAGGGTTTTTGGCAGTGGTATTTGGGCAGTGTAGGGGGCCTTGCTGGGGGTGGTGTTTCAGGGTTTAGGGCAGTGGTGTTCGGGCAGTGTAGGGGTCTTGCTGAGGGTGGTGTTTCAGGGTTTAGGGGAGTGAAGTGGTGTTCGGGAAGTGTAGGGGGTCGTGATGCGGTGGTGTTTCAGGGTTTAGGGCAGTGCAGTGATGTTCGGGTAGTTTAGGGGATCCTGTTGGGGTTGGTGTTTCAGGGTTTAGGGCAGTGCAGTGGTGTTCGGGCAGTGCAGGGGGTCGTGCGGGGGCTGGTGTTTCAGGGTTTAGGGCAGTGCAGTGGTGTTCGGGCAGTGGAGGGGGTTGTGCTGGGGGTGGCGTTTTAGGGTATAGGGCAGTGTAGTGGTGTTCGGGCACTGTGGGGGATCATGCTGGGGTTGGTGTTTCAGGGTTTAGGTCAGTGAAGTGGTGTTCGGGCAGTGTAGGGGGTCGTGCCGGGGTTGGTGTTTCAGGGTTTAGGGCAGTGCAGTGGTGTTCGGGCAGTGTAAGGGGTCGTGCCGGGGCTGGTGTTTCAGGGTTTAGGGCACTGCAGTGGTGTTCGGGCAGTGTAGGGGGTCGTGCCGGGGCTGGTGTTTCAGGGTTTAGGGCAGTGCAGTGGTGTTCGGGCAGTATAGTGGGTCATGCCGGGGCTGGTGTTTCAGGGTTTTGGGCAGTGCAGTGGTGTTTGGGCAATGTAGGGGTTCGTGACAGGGGTGGTGTTTTAGGATTTAGGGCAGAGCAGTGGTGTTTGGGTAGCGTAGGGGGTGATGTTTCAGGGATTAGGGCAGAGCAGTGGTGTTCGGACATTGTTGGGGTCCTGCTGGGGTTTTTGTTTCAGGTTTTAGGGCAGTGCAGTCGTGTACCGGCAGTGTTGGGGTTCCTGCTGCGGCTGGTGTTTTAGGGTTTAGGGCAGTGCAGTGGAGTTCTGGCAGTCTAGGGTGTCATGCTGGGGCTGGTTTTTTAGGGTTTAAGAAAGTGCAGTGGTGTTCGGGCATTGTAGGGGGTCTTGCTGGGGGGATTAAGGGTTAAGGGCAGTGGTGCAGTGGTATTTGGGCAGTGTAGGGGGTCTTGCAGTGGGTGGTGTTTCAGGGTTTAGGGCAGTGGTGTTCGGGAAGTGTAGGGGGTCTTGCTGGGGGTAGTGTTTAATGGTTTAGTGCAGTGCAGTGGTGTTCGGGCAGTGCAGGGGGTCATGCTGGGGGTGGTGTTACAGGGTTTAGGTAAGTGCAGTGGTGTTTGGGAAGTGTAGGGGGTCGTGCGGGGCTGGTGTTTCAGGATTTAGGGCAGTGCAGTGGTGTTCGGGCAGTGTAGGGGGTCATGCTATGGGTGGCCTTTCAGGGTTTAGGGCAGTGCAGTGTTGTTCAGGCATTGTGGGGGGTCGTGCAGGGGCTGGTGTTTCAGGGTTTAGGGCAGTGCAGTGGTGTTCGGGCAGTGTAGGGGTCGTGCCGGGGCTGGTGTTTCAGGGTTTAGGGCATGGCAGTGGTGTTCGGGCAGTGTAGGGGGTCGTGCCGGGGCTGGTGTTTCAGGGTTTTGGGCAGTGCAGTGGTGTTTGGACAGTGTAGGGGTCGTGCAGGGGGTGTTGTTTCAGTGTTTAGGGCAGTGCAGTGGTTTTCGGGCAGTGTATGGTGTCTTGCTGGGGGTGGTGTTTCAGGGTTTAGGGCAGTGCAGTGGTGTTCGGGCAGTGGAGGGGGTTTTGCTGGGAGTGGTGTTGCAGGGTTTACGGCAGTGGTGTTCAGGCAATGTAGGGGGTCTTGCTGGGGTTGGTGTTTCAGGGTTTAGGGCAGTGCAGTGGTATTCGGGCATTGGTATTCGGGCAGTGGTATTCAGGCAGTGTAGGGGGTCATTCTGGGGGTGGTGTTTCAGGGTATAGAGCAGTGCAGTGGTGTTCAGGCATTATAGGGGGTCGTGCTGGGTGTGGTGTTTCAGGGATTAGGGCAGTGCAGTGGTGTTTGGGCAGTGTGAGGGGTTGTGCTGGGGATGGTGTTTTAGGGTTTAGGGAAGTGCAGTGGTCTTCGGGCAGTGTTGGGGGTCAGGTTGGGGCTGGTGTTTTAGGGTTTAGGGCAGTGCAGTGGTGTTCAGGTAGTGTAGGGGGTCGTACTGGGGCTGGTGTTTTATGGTTTAGGGTAGTGCAATGGTGTTCGGGCAGTGTAGGGGGTCATGCGGGGGGTGGTTTATTAGGGTTTAGCAAAGTGCAGTGGTGATCGGGCAGTGTAGGGTGTCGTGGTGGTGGTGGATTTTTAGGGAAGTGCAGTGGTCTTCGGGCAGTGTAGGGGGTCGTGCAGGGTGTTGGTGTTTTAGGATTTAGGGCAGTGCAGTGGTGTTCGGGCATTGTAGGGGGTCGTGCTGGGGGTGATGTTTTAGGGTTTAGGGCAGTGCAGCAGTGTATGGGGTCGTGCTGGGGGTGGTGTTTCACGGTTTAGGGTAGTGCAGTGGTGTTCGGACAGTGTAAGGGGTCGTGCAGAGGGTGGTGTTTCAGAGTTTAGGGCAGTGCAGTGGTGTTCGGGCAATGTGGGGGTCTTGCAGAGGGTGGTGTTTCAGGGTTTAGGGCAGTGGTGTTCGGGCAGTGTAAGGGGTCTTGCTGGGGGTAGGGTTTCAGGGTTTAGGGCAGTGAAGTGGTGTTCAGGAAGTGTAGGGGGTCGTGATGGTGGTGGAGTTTCAGGGTTTAGGGCAGTGCACTGGAGTTCAGGCAGTTTAAAGGGTCGTGCTGGGTGTGGTGTTTCAGGGTTTAGGGCAGTGCAGTGGTGTTCGGGCAGTGTAGGGGGTCGGGCAGGGGCTGGTGTTTCAGGGTTTAGGGCAGTGCAGTGGTGTTTGGGCAGTGCAGGGGGTCGTGCTGGGGGGGCGTTTCAGGGTTTAGGGCAGTGCAGTGGTGTTCAGGCACTGTGGGGGTTTGTGTGTGGGCTGCTGTTTCAGGGTTTAGGGCAGTGCAGTGGTGTTCGGGCAGTGTAGGGGGTCGTGCCGGGGTTGGTGTTTTAGGGTTTAGGGCAGTGCAGTGGTGTTCGGGCAGTGTAGCGGGTCGTGCGGGGGCTGGTGTTTCAGGGTTTAGGGCAGTGCAGTGGTGTTCGGGCAGTGTAGGGGGTCGTGCTGGGGTGGCGTTTTAGGGTATAGGGCAGTGCAGTGGTGTTCGGGCACTGTGGGGGATCATGCGAGGGTTGGTGTTTCAGGGCTTAGGTCAGTGCAGTGGTGTTCGGGCAGTTTAGGGGTTCATGCCGGGGTGGTGTTTCAGGGTTTAGGGCAGTGCAGTGGTGTTCGGGCAGTGTAAGGGGTCGTGCCGGGGCTGGTGTTTCAGGGTTTAGGGCACTGCAGTGGTGTTTGGGCAGTGTAGGGGGTCGTGCCGGGGCTGGTGTTTTAGGGTTTAGGGCAGTGCAGTGGTGTTCGGGCAATGTAGGGGTACGTGCCAGGAGTGGTGTTTTAGGATTTAGGACAGAGCAGTGGTGTTCGGGTAGAGTAGGGGGTCATGCCGGGGGTGATGTTTCAGGGATTAGGGCAGAGCAGTGGTGTTCGGGCATTGTAGGGGTCGTGCTGGGGGTTTTGTTTCAGGGTTTAGGGCAGTGTAGTGGTGTTCGGGCAGTGTAGGGGTTCCTGCTGGGGCTGGTGTTTTAGGGTTTAGGGCAGTGCAGTGGAATTCTGTCAGTCTAGGGGGTCGTGCTGGGGTTGGTGTTTTATTGTTTAGGTAGTGCAATGGTGTTCAGGCAGTGTAGGGGGTCTTGCTGGGGTTTTTTCAGGGTTAAGGGCAGTGGTGCAGTGGTATTTGGGCAGTGTAGGGGGTCTTGCAGTGGGTGGTGTTTCAGAGTTTAGGGCAGTTGTGTTCGGGCAGTGTGGGAGTTCTTGCTGGGGGTAGTGTTTCAGGGTTTAGGGCAGTGCAGTGGTGTTCGGGCAGTGTAGGGGGTCGTGCTGGGGTGGTGTTACAGGGTTTAGGCAAGTGCAGTGGTGTTTGGGAAGTGTATGGGGTCGTGCGGGGGCTGGTGTTTCAGGGTTTAGGGCAGTGCAGTGGTGTTCAGGCAGTGTAGGGGGTCATGCTATGGGTGGCGTTTCAGGGTTTAGGGCAGTGCAATGTTGTTCGGACATTGTGGGGGGTCATGCGGGGGCTGGTGTTTCAGGGTTAAGGGCAGTGCAGTGGTGATCGGGCAGTGTAGGGGTCGTGCCGGGGCTGGTGTTTCAGGCTTTAGAGCAGTGCAGTGGTGTTCGGGAAGTGTAGGGGGTCATGCCGGGGGTGGTGTTTCAGGGTTTAGGGCAGTGGTGTTCGGGCAGCGTAGGGGTCTTGCTGGGGGTGGTGTTTCAGGGTTTAGGGTAGTGAAGTGGTGTTCGGGAAGTGTAGGGGGTCGTGATGGGGGTGGTGTTTCAGGGTTTAGGGCAGTGCAGTGATGTTCGGGTAGTTCAGGGTATCCTGTTGGGGTTGGTGTTTCAGGGTTTAGGTCAGTGCAGTCGTGTTCGGGCAGTGTAGGGGGTCGTGCTGGGGTTGGTGTTTCAGGGTTTAGGGCAGTGCAGTGGTGTTCGGGCAGTGTAAGGAGTCGTGCCGGGGCTGGTGTTTCAGGGTTTAGGGCACTGCAGTGGTGTTCGGGCAGTGTAGGGGGTCGTGCCGGGGCTGGTGTTTCAGGGTTTAGGGCAGTGCAGTGGTGTTGGGGCAGTATAGTTGGTCATGGCGGGGTTGGTGTTTCAGTGTTTTGGGCAGTGCAGTGATGTTCGGGCAATGTAGGGGTACGTGCCAGGGGTGGTGTTTTAGGATTTAGGGCAGAGCAGTGGTTTTCAGGCAGTGTGGGGGTCTTGGGGTTTAGGGCAGTGGTATTTGGGCAGTGTAGGGGGTTTTGCTGGGGGTGGTGTTTCAGGGTTTAGGGCAGTGCAGTGGTGTTCGGGCAGTATGGGGGTCTTGCAGAGGGTGGTGTTTCTACGTTTAGGGCAGTGGTATTTGGGCAGTGTGGGGGTCTTGCAGAGGGTGGTGTTTCAGGGTTTAGGGCAGTGCAGTGGTGTTCGGGCAGTGTAGGGGGTCATGCAATGTGTGGTGTTTCAGGGTATAGGGCAGTGCAGTGGTGTTCGGGCAGTGTGGGGGTCTTGCAGAGGGTGTTGTTTCAGGGTTTAGGGCAGTGGTATTTGGGCAGTGTAGGGGGTCTTGCTGGGGTTGGTGTTTCAGGGTTTAGGGCAGTGGTTTTAGGGCAGTGTAGGGGGTCTTGCTGGGGGTGGTGTTTCAGGGTTTAGGGCAGTGCAGTGGTGTTTGGGCAGTGTAGAGGGTTGTGCTGAGGGTGGTGTTTCACGGTTTAGGGCAGTGCAGTGGTGTTCGGGCAGTGTAGGGTCGTGCAGAGGTGGTGTTTCAGGGTTTAGGGCAGTGCAGTGGTGTTCGGGCAGTGTGGGGGTCTTGCAGAGGGTGGTGTTTCAGGGTTTAGGGCAGTGGTATTTAGGCAGTGTAGGGGGTCTTGCTGGGGGTGGTGTTTCAGGGTTTAGGGCAGTGGTGTTCGGGCAGTGTAGTGGTCTTGCTGAGGGTGGTGTTTCAGGGTTTAGGGTAGTGAGGTGGTGTTCGGGAAGTGTAGGGGGTCGTGATGTGGTGGTGTTTCAGGGTTTAGGGCAGTGCAGTGATATTCGGGTAGTTTAGGGGATCCTGTTGGGGTTGGTGTTTCAGGGTGTAGGGCAGTGCAGTGGTGTTCGGGCAGTGTAGGGGGTCGTGCGGGGGCAGGTGTTTCAGGGTTTAGGGCAGTGCAGTGGTGTTCTGGCAGTGTAGGGGGTTGTGCTGGGGGTGGCGTTTTAGGGTATAGGGCAGTGTAGTGGTGTTCGGGCACTGTGGGGGATCATGCTGGGGTTGGTGTTTCAGGGTTTAGGTCAGTGAAGTGGTGTTCGGGCAGTGTAGGGGGTCGTGCCGGGGTTGGTGTTTCAGGGTTTAGGGCAGTGCAGTGGTGTTTGGGCAGTGTAAGGGGTCGTGCCGGGGCTGGTGTTTCAGGGTTTAGGGCACTGCAGTGGTGTTCGGGCAGTGTAGGGGGTCGTGCCGGGGCTGGTGTTTCAGGGTTTAGGGCAGTGCAGTGGTGTTCGGGCAGTATAGTGGGTCATGCTGGGGCTGGTGTTTCAGGGTTTTGGGCAGTGCAGTGGTGTTCGGGCAATGTAGGGGGACGTGACAGGGGTGGTGTTTTAGGATTTAGGGCAGAGCAGTGGTGTTTGGGTAGCGTAGGGGGTCATGCCGGGGGTGATGTTTCAGGGATTAGGGCCAAAAAGTGGTGTTCGGCCATTGTTGCGGGTTGTGCTAGGGGTTTTGTTTCAGGTTTTAGGGCAGTGCAGTTGTGTACGGGCAGTGTAGGGGTTCCTGCTGGAGCTGGTGTTTTAGGGTTTAGGGCAGTGCAGTGGAGTTCTGGCAGTCTAGGGTGTCATGCTGGGGCTGGTTTTTTAGGGTTTAAGAAAGTGCAGTGGTGTTCGGGCAGTGTAGGGGGTCTTGCTGGGGGGATTCAGGGTTAAGGGCAGTGGTGCAGTGGTATTTGGGCAGTGTAGGGGGTCTTGCAGTGGGTGGTGTTTCAGGGTTTAGGGCAGTGATGTTCTGGCAGTGTAGGGGGTCTTGCTGGGGGTAATGTTTCATGTTTAGTGCAGTGCAGTGGTGTTCGGGCAGTGCAGGGGGTCATGCTGGGGGTGGTGTTACAGGGTTTAGGTAAGTGCAGTGGTGTTTGGGAAGTGTAGGGGGTCGTGCGGGGGCTGGTGTTTCAGGATTTAGGGCAGTGTAGTGGTGTTTGGGCGGTGTAGGGGGTCATGCTATGGGTGGCGTTTCAGGGTTTAGGGCACTGCAGTGTTGTTCGGGCATTGTGGGGGGTCGTGCAGGGGCTGGTGTTTCAGGGTTTAGGGCAGTGCAGTGGTGTTCGGGCAGTGTAGGGGTCGTGCCGGGGCTGGTGTTTAAGGGTTTAGGGCAGTGCAGTGGTGTTCGGGAAGTGTAGGGGGTCATGCCGGGGCTGGTGTTTCAGGGTTTAGGGCATGGCAGTGGTGTTCGGGCAGTGTAGGGGGTCGTGCCGGGGCTGGTGTTTCAGGGTTTTGGGCAGTGCAGTGGTGTTTGGACCGTGTAGGGTTCGTGCAGGGGGTGTTGTTTCAGTGTTTAGGGCAGTGCAGTGGTTTTCGGGCAGTGTATGGTGTCTTGCTGGGGGTGGTGTTTCAGGGTTTAGGGCAGTGCAGTGGTGTTCGGGCTGTGTAGGGGATTTTGCTGGGAGTGGTGTTGCAGGGTTTACGGCAGTGGTGTTCAGGCAATGTAGGGGGTCTTGCTGGGGGTGGTGTTTCAGGGTTTAGGGCAGTGCAGTGGTATTCGGGCATTGGTATTCGGGCAGTGGTATTCGGGCAGTGTAGGGGGTCATTCTGGGGGTGGTGTTTCAGGGTATAGAGCAGTGCAGTGGTGTTCAGGAAGTATAGGGGGTCGTGCTGGGTGTGGTGTTTCAGGGATTAGGGCAGTGCAGTGGTGTTCGGGCAGTGTGAGGGGTTGTGCTGGGGATGGTGTTTTAGGGTTTAGGAAAGTGCAGTGGTCTTCGGGCAGTGTTGGGGGTCAGGTTGGGGCTGGTGTTTTAGGGTTTAGGGCAGTGCAGTGGTGTTCAGGTAGTGTAGGGGGTCGTACTGGGGCTGGTGTTTTATGGTTTAGGGTAGTGCACTGGTGTTCGGGCAGTGTAGGGGGTCATGCTGGGGGTGGTTTATTAGGGTTTAGCAAAGTGCAGTGGTGATCGGGCAGTGTAGGGTGTCGTGCTGGTGGTGGTGTTTTAGGGCAGTGCAGTGATGTTCGGGCAGTGTAGGGGGTCGTGCAGGGTGTTGGTATTTTAGGATTTAGGGCAGTGCAGTGGTGTTCGGGCATTGTAGGGGGTCGTGCTGGCGGTGGTGTTTTAGGGTTTAGGGCAGTGCATCAGTGTATGGGGCCGTGCTGGGGGTGGTGTTTCACTGTTTAGGGTAGTGCAGTGGTGTTCGGACAGTGTAAGTGGTCGTGCAGAGGGTGGTGTTTCAGAGTTTAGGGCAGTGCAGTGGTGTTCAGGCAATGTGGGGGTCTTGCAGAGGGTGGTGTTTCAGGGTTTAGGGCAGTGGTGTTCGGGCAGTGTAGGGGGTCTTGCTGGGGGTAGTGGTTCAGGGTTTAGGGCAGTAAAGTGGTGTTCAGGAAGTGTAGGGGGTCGTGATGGTGGTGGAGTTTAAGGGTTTAGGGCAGTGCACTGGAGTTCGGGCAGTTTAGGGGGTCGTGCTGGGTGTGGTGTTTCAGGGTTTAGGGCAGTGCAGTGGTGTTCGGGCAGTGCAGGGGGTCGGGCAGGGGCTGGTGTTTCAGGTTTTAGGGCAGTGCAGTGGTGTTCGGGCAGTGCAGGGGGTCGTGCTGGGGGGGCGTTTCAGGGTTTAGGGCAGTGCAGTGGTGTTCAGGCACTGTGGGGGTTTGTGTGTGGGCTGCTGTTTCAGGGTTTAGGACAGTGCAATGGTGTTCGGGCAGTGTAGGGGGTCGTGCCGGGGCTGGTGTTTTAGGGTTTAGGGCAGTGCAGTGGTGTTCGGGCAGTGTAGGGGGTCGTGCCGGGGCTGGTGTTTTAGGGTTTAGGGCAGTGCAGTGGTGTTCGGGCAGTATAGTGGGTCATGCCGGGGCTGGTGTTTTAGGGTTTTGGGCAGTGCAGTGGTGTTCGGGCAGTGTAGGGGGACGTGCCAGGGGTGGTGTTTTAGGATTTAAGGCAGAGCAGTGCTCTTTGGGCAGAGTAGGGGATCGTGCCGGGGGTGATGTTTTAGGATTTAGTGCAGAGCAGTGGTGTGTGGGCAGAGTAGGGGGTCGTGCCGGGGGTGATGTTTCAGGGAATAGGGCAGAGCAGTGGTTTTCAGGCAGTGTAGGGGGTCATGCTGGGGGTTTTGTTTCAGGGTCTAGGGCAGTGCACTGGTGTTTGGGCAGTGTTGGGGGTCGTGCTGGAGTTGGTGTTTTAGGGTTTAGGGCAGTGCAGTGGTGTTCGGGCAGTCTAGGGGGTCGTGCTGGGGCTGGTATTTTATGGTTTAGGGTAGTGCAATGGTGTTCAGGCAGTGTAGGCGGTCGTGCTTTTTTTTTTTTTAGGGTTTAGGAAAGTGCAGTGGTGTTCGTGCAGTGTAGGGGGTCGGGCTGGTAGTGGTGTTTTAGGGTTTAGGGCAGTGTAGTGGTGTTCGGGCAGTATAGGGGGTCATTCTGGGGGTGGTGTTTTAGGGTTTAGGGTAGTGCAGTGGTGTTCGGGCAGTGTAGGGGGTCGTGCTGGGGTGGTGTTTCAGGGTCTAGGGCAGTGGTGCCGTGGTAATAGGGCAGTGTAGGGGGTCTTCCAGGGGGTGGTGTTTCAGCATTTAGGGCAGTTGTATTTGGGCAGTGTAGGGGGTCTTCCAGGGGGTGGTGTTTCAGTGTTTAGGACAGTGGTATTTGGGCAGTGTAGGGGTCTTGCTTGTGTTGGTGTTTCAGGGTTTAGGGCAGTGCAGTGGTGTTCGGGCAGTGTAGGGGTCGTGCCTGGGCTGGTGTTTCAGGGTTTAGGGCAGTGCAGTGGTGTTCGGGAAGTGTAGGGGGTCATGCCGGGGCTGGTGTTTCAGGGTTTAGGGCATGGCAGTGGTGTTCGGGCAGTGTAGGGGGTCGTGCCGGGGCTGGTGTTTCAGGGTTTTGGGCAGTGCAGTGGTGTTCGGACAGTGTAGGGGTCGTGCAGGGGGTGTTGTTTCAGGGTTTAGGGCAGTGCAGTGGTTTTCGGGCAGTGTATGGTGTCTTACTGGCGGTGGTGTTTCAGGGTTTAGGGCAGTGCAGTGGTGTTCGGGCAGTGTAGGGGTCGTGCCTGGGCTGGTGTTTCAGGGTTTAGGGCAGTGCAGTGGTGTTCGGGAAGTGTAGGGGGTCATGCCGGGGCTGGTGTTTCAGGGTTTAGGGCATGGCAGTGGTGTTCGGGCAGTGTAGGGGGTCGTGCCGGGGCTGGTGTTTCAGGGTTTTGGGCAGTGCAGTGGTGTTCGGACAGTGTAGGGGTCGTGCAGGGGGTGTTGTTTCAGGGTTTAGGGCAGTGCAGTGGTTTTCGGGCAGTGTATGGTGTCTTACTGGGGGTGGTGTTTCAGGGTTTAGGGCAGTGCAGTGGTGTTCGGGCAGTGTAGGGGGTTTTGCTGGGAGTGGTGTTGCAGGGTTTACGGCAGTGGTGTTCGGGCAATGTAGGGTGTCTTGCTGGGGGTGGTGTTTCAGGGTTTAGGGCAGTGCAGTGGTATTCGGGCAGTGGTATTCGGGCAGTGGTATTCGGACAGTGTAGGGAGTCGTTCTGGGGGTTGTGTTTCAGGGTATAGAGCAGTGCAGTGGTGTTCAGGCAGTATAGGAGGTCGTGCTGGGTGTGGTGTTTTAGGGATTAGGGCAGTGCAGTGGTGTTCCGGTAGTGTAGGGGGTCATAGTGGGGCTGGTGTTTTATGGTTTAGGGTAGTGCAATGGTGTTCGGGCAGTGTAGGGGGTCATGCTCGGGGTGGATTATTAGGGTTTAGCAAAGTGCAGTGGTGATCGGGCAGTGTAGGGTGTCGTGCTGGTGGTGGTGTCTTAGGGTTTAGGGCAGTGCAGTGGTGTTCGGGCAGTGTAGGGGGTCATGCAGGGGTTGGTGTTTTAGGATTTAGGGTAGTGCAGTGGTGTTCGGGCATTGTAGGGGGTCATGCTGGAGGTGGTGTTTTAGGGTTTAGGGCAGTGCAGCAGTGTATGGGGTTATGCTGGGGGTGGTGTTTCACGGTTTAGGGTAGTGCAGTGGTGTTCGGACAGTGTGGGGGTCTTGCAGAGAGTGGTGTTTCAGGGTTTAGGGCAGTGGTAATTGGGCAGTGTACAGGGTCTTGCTGGGGGTGGTGTTTCAGGGTTTAGGGCAGTGAAGTGGTGTTCAGGAAGTGTAGGGGGTCGTGATGGTGGTGGAGTTTCAGGGTTTAGGGAAGTGCAGTGGGGTTCGGGCAGTTTAGGGGGTCGTGCTGGGTGTGATGTTTCAGGGTTTAGGGCAGTGCAGTGGTGTTCGGGCAGTGTAGGGGGTCGTGCAGGGGCTGGTGTTTCAGGGATTAGGGCAGTGCAGTGGTGTTCGGGCAGTTCATGGGGTCGTGCTGGGGGTGGCGTTTCAGGGTTTAGGGCAGTGCAGTGGTGTTCAGGCACTGTGGGGGTTTGTGTGTGGGCTGCTGTTTCAGGGTTTAGGGCAGTGCAGTGGTGTTCGGGCAGTGTAGGGGGTCGTGCCGGGGTTGGTGTTTTAGGGTTGAGGGCAGTGCAGTGGTGTTCGGGCAGTGTAGGGGGTCGTGCCGGGGCTGGTGTTTTAGGGTTTAGGGCAGTGCAGTGGTGTTCGGACAATATAGTGGGTCGTGCCGGGGCTGGTGTTTTAGGGTTTAAGGCAGAGCAGTGGTGTTTGGGCAGAGTAGGGGGTAGTGCCGGGGGTGATGTTTAAGGATTTAGTGCAGATCAGTGGTGTTTGGGCAGAGTCAAGGGTCGTGCAGGTGCTGGGGTTACAGGGTTTAGGGCAGTGCAGTGGTGTTAGGGCAGTGCAGGGGGTCGTGCTGGGGGTGGTGTTTTAGGGTTTAGGGCAGTGCAGTGGTGTTCAGGCAACGTGGGGGTTTGTGTGTGGGCTGCTGTTTCAGGGTTTAGGGCAGTGCAGTGGTGTTCGGGCAGTGTAGGGGGTCGTGCCGGGGTTGGTGTTTTAGGGTTTAGGGCAGTGCAGTGGTGTTTGGGCAGTGTTGGGGGTCGTGCTGGGACTGGTGTTTTAGGGTTTAGGGCAGTGCAGTGGTGTTCGGGCAGTCTAGGGGGTCGTGCTGGGGCTGGTATTTTATGGTTTAGGGTAGTGCAATGGTGTTCAGGCAGTGTAGGCGGTCGTGCTGTTTTTTTTTTTTACAGTTTAGGAAAGTGCAGTGGTGTTCGTGCAGTGTAGGGGGTCGTGCTGGTAGTGGTGTTTTAAGGTTTAGAGCAGTGTAGTGGTGTTCGGGCAGTGTAGGGGGTCTTGCTGGGGGTGGTGTTTCAGGGTTTAGGGCAGTGCAGTGGTGTTCGGGCAGTGTAGGTGGTCGTGCAGGGGGGTGGTGTTTCAGGGTTTAGGGCAGTGCAGTGGTGTTCGGGCAGTGTAGGTGGCCGTGCTGGGGGTGGTGTTTTAGGGTTTAGGGTAGTACAGTGTTGTTCGGGCAGTGTAGAGGGTCGTGCTGGGGGTGGTTATTCAGGGTTTAGGGCAGTGCAGTGGTGTTCGGGCAGCGTAAGGGGTCATGTAGAGGGTGGTGTTTCAGGGTTTAGGGCAGTGCAGTGGTGTTAGGGCAGTGTAGGGGGTCTTGCTGGGGGGGATTTAGGGTTAAGGGCAGTGGTGCAGTGGTATTTGGGCAGTGTAGGGGATATTGCAGTGGGTGGTGTTTCAGGGTTTAGGGCAGTGGTGTTCGGGCAGTGTAGGGGGTCTTGCTGGGGGTAGTATTTCAGGGTTTAGGGCAGTGCAGTGGTGTTCGGGCAGTGCAGGGGGTCATTCTGGTGGTGGTGTTTTAGGGTTTAGGGTAGTGCAGAGGTGTTCGGGCAGTGTATGGGGTCATGCTGGGGGTCGTGTTTCAGGGTTTAGGACAGTGCAGTGGTGTTCGGGCAGTGTAGGGGGTCATGCAGAGGATGGTGTTTCAGGGTTTAGGGCAGTGCAGTGGTGTTAGGGCAGTGTAGGGGTCTAGCAGAGGGTGATAGTTCAGGGTTTAGGGCAGTGGTGTTTGGGCAATGTAGGGGGTCTTGCTGGGGGTGGTGTTTCAGGGTCTAGGGCAGTGGTGCTGTGGTGCCGTGGTGTTAGGGCAGTGTAGGGGGTCTTCCAGGGGGTGGTGTTTCAGCGTTTAGGGCAGTGGTATTTGGGCAGTGTAGGGGGTCTTGCTTGTGTTGGTGTTTCAGGGTTTAGGGCAGTGCAGTGGTGTTCGGGCAGTGTAGAGGGTCGTGATGAGGGTGGTGTTTCACGGTTTAGGGCAGTGCAGTGGTGTTCGGGCAGTGTAGGAGGTCATGCAGAGGGTGGTGTTTCAGGGTTTAGGGCAGTGCAGTGGTGTTCGGGCAGTGTTGGGGTCTCGCAGAGGGTGGTGTTTCAGGGTTTAGGGCTGTGGTATTTGGGCAGTGTAGGGGGTCTTGCTGGGGGTGGTGTTTCACGGTTTAGGGAAGTGGTGTTCGGGCAATGTAGGGGTCTTGCTGGGGGTGGTGTTTCAGGGTTTAGGGTAGTGAAGTGGTGTTTGGGAAGTGTAGGGGGTCATGATGGGGGTGGTGTTTCAGGGTTTAGGGCAGTGCAGTTATGTTCGGGTAGTTTAGGGGATCCTGTTGGGGTTGGTGTTTCAGGGTTTAGGGCAGTGCAGTGGTGTTCGGGCAGTGTAGCGGGTTGTGCGGGGGCTGGTGTTTCAGGGATTAGGGCAGTGCAGTGGTGTTCGGGCAGTGTAGGGGGTCGTGCTGGGGTGGGGTTTTAGGGTATAGGGCAGTGCAGTGGTGTTCGGGCACTGTGGGGGATCAAGCGGGGGTTGGTGTTTCTGAGTTTAGGTCAGTGCAGTGGTGTTCGGGCAGTGTAGGGGTTCATGCCGGGGTTGGTGTTTCAGGGTTTTGGGCAGTGCAGTGGTGTTCGGGCAGTGTAAGGGGTCATGCCGGGGCTGGTGTTTCAGGGTTTAGGGCACTGCAGTGGTGTTCGGGCAGTGTAGGGGGTCGTGCCGGGGCTGGTGTTTCAGGGTTTAGGGCAGTGCAGTGGTGTTCGGGCAATGTAGGGGTACGTGCCAGGGGTGGTGTTTTAGGATTTAGGGCAGAGCAGTGGAGTTCGGGTAGAGTAGGGTGTCATGCCGGGGGTGATGTTTCAGGGATTAGGGCAGAGCAGTGGTGTTAGGGCATTGTAGGGGTCGTGCTGGGGGTTTTGTTTCAGGGTTTAGGGCAGTGTAGTGGTGTTCGGGCAGTGTAGGGGTTCCTGCTGGGGCTGGTGTTTTAGGTTTTAGGGATATGCAGTGGCATTCTGGCAGTCTAGGGGGTCGTGCTGGGGTTGGTATTTTATGGTTTAGGTAGTGCAATGGCGTTCAGGCAGTGTAGGGGGTCTTGCTGGGGGTTTTCAGGGTTAAGGGCAGTGGTGCAGTGGTATTTGGGCAGTGTAGGGGGTCTTGCAGTGGGTGGTGTTTCAGGGTTTAGGGCAGTGGTGTTCGGGCAGAGTAGGGGGTCTTGCTGGGGGTGGTGTTTCAGGGTTTAGGGCAGTGCAGTGGTGTTCGGGCAGTGTAGGGGGTCGTGCTGGGGTGGTGTTACAGGGTTTAGGGAAGTGCAGTGGTGTTCTGGAAGTGTATGGGGTCGTGCGGGGGCTGGTGTTTCAGGGTGTAGGGCAGTGCAGTGGTGTTCAGGCAGTGTAGGGGGTCATGCTATGGGTGGCGTTTCAGGGTTTAGGGCAGTGCAATGTTGTTCGGACATTGTGGGGGGTCATGCGGGGGCTGGTGTTTCAGGGTTAAGGGCAGTGCTGTGGTGTTTGGGCAGTGTAGGGGTCATGCCGGGGCTGGTGTTTCAGGGTTTTTATGCAGTGCAGTGGTGTTCGGACAGTGTAGGGGTAGTGCAGGGGGTGGTGTTTCAGGGTTTAGGGCAGTGGTGTTCGGGCAGTGTAGGGGGTCTTGCTGGGCTGGTGTTTCAGAGTTTAGGGCAGTGCAGTGGTGTTCAGGCAGTGTAGGGGGTTGTGCTGAGGGTGGTGTTTCACAGTTTAGGGCAGTGCAGTGGTGTTCGGGCAGTGTAGGGGGTCGTGCAGAGGGTGGTGTTTCAGGGTTTAGGGCAGTGCAGTAGTGTTCGGGCAGTGTGGGGGTCTTGCAGAGGGCGGTGTTTCAGGGTTTAGGGCAGTGGTATTTGGGCAGTGGTATTTGGGCAGTGTAGGGGGTCTTGCTGGGGGTGGTGTTTCAGGGTTTAGGGTAGTGCAGTGGTGTTCAGGCAGTGTGGGGGTCTTGCAGAGGGTGGTGTTTCAGGGTTTAGGGCAGTGGTATTTGGGCAGTGTAGGGGGTCTTGCAGGGGGTGTTGTTTCAGGGTTTAGGGCAGTGGTATTTGGGCAGTGTAGGGGGTCTTGCTGGGGGTGGTGTTTAAGGTTTTAGGGCAGTGGTGTTCGGGCAGTGTAGGGGGTCTTGCTGGGGGTGGTGTTTCAGGGTTTAGGGCAGTGCAGTGGTGTTCAGGCAGTGTAGAGGGTCGTGATGAGGGTGGTGTTTCACGGTTTAGGGCAGTGCTGTGGTGTTCAGGCAGCGTAGGGGGTCGTGCAGAGAGTGGTGTTTCAGGGTTTAGGGCAGTGCAGTGGTGTTCGGGCAGTGTGGGGGTCTTGCAGAGGGTGGTGTTTCAGGGTTTAGGGCAGTGGTATTTGGGCAGTATAGGGGGTCTTGCTGGGGGTGGTGTTTCAGGGTTTAGGGCAGTGGTGTTCGGGCAGCCTAGGGGTCTTGCTGGGGGTGGTGTTTCAGGGTTTAGGGCAGTGCAGTGGTGTTCAGGCAGTGTAGGGGGTCGTGCTGAGGGGTTTTTTCACAGTTTAGGGCAGTGCAGTGGTGTTCGGGCAGTGTAGGGGGTTGTGCAGAGGGTGGTGGTTCAAGGTTTAGGGCAGTAAAGTGGTGTTCGGGCAGTGTGGGGGTCTTGCAGAGGGTGGTGTTTCAGGGTTTAGGGCAGTGCAGTGGTGTTCGGGCAGTGTAGGGGGTCATGCAGAGGGTGGTGTTTCAGGGTTTAGGGCAGTGCAGTGGTGTTCGGGCAGTGTGGGGGTCTTGCAGAGGGCGGTGTTTCTGGGTTTAGGGCAGTGGTATTTGGGCAGTGTAGGGGGTCTTGCTGGGGGTGGTATTTCAGGGTTTAGGGTAGTGCAGTGGTGTTCAGGCAGTGTGGGGGTCTTGCAGAGGGTGGTGTTTCAGGGTTTAGGGCAGTGGTATTTGGGCAGTGTAGGGGGTCTTGCTGGGGGTGTTGTTTCAGGGTTTAGGGCAGTGGTGTTCGGGCAGTGTAGGTGGTCTTGCTGGGGGTGGTGTTTCAGGGTTTAGGGCAGTGCAGTGGTGTTCGGGCAGTGTAGAGGGTCGTGATGAGGGTGGTGTTTCACGGTTTAGGGTAGTGCAGTGGTGTTCGGGCAGCGTAGGGGGTCATGCAGAGGGTGGTGTTTCAGGGTTTAGGGCAGTGCAGTGGTGTTCGGGCAGTGTGGGGGTCTTGCAGAGGGTGGTGTTTCAGGGTTTAGGGCAGTGGTATTTGGGCAGTGTAGGGGGTCTTGCTGGGAGTGGTGTTTCAGGGTTTAGGGCAGTGGTGTTCGGGCAGCGTAGGGGTCTTGCTGGGGGTGGTGTTTCAGGGTTTAGGGTAGTGAAGTGATGTTCGGGAAGTGTAGGGGATCCTGTTGGGGTTGGTGTTTCAGGGTTTAGGTTAGTGCAGTTGTGTTCGGGCAGTGTAGGGGGTCGTGCCGGTGTTGGTGTTTCAGGGTTTAGGGCAGTGCAGTGGTGTTCGGGCAGTGTAAGGGGTCGTGCCGGGGCTGGTGTTTCAGGGTTTAGGGCACTGCAGTGGTGTTCAGGCAGTGTAGGGGGTCGTGCCGGGGCTGGTGTTTCAGGGTTTAGGGCAGTGCAGTGGTGTTCGGGCAGTATAGTTGGTCATGCCGAGGTTGGTGTTTCAGGGTTTTTGGCAGTGCAGTGCTGTTCGGGCAATGTAGGGGTACGTGCCAGGGGTGGTGTTTTAGGATTTAGGGCAGAGCAGTGGTGTTCGGGCACTGTGGGGGTCTTGCAGAGGGTGGTGTTTCAGGGTTTAGGGCAGTGGTATTTGGGCAGTGTAGGGTGTCATGCCGGGGGTGATGTTTCAGGGATTAGGGCAGAGCAGTGGTGTTAGGGCATTGTAGGGGTCGTGCTGGGGGTTTTGTTTCAGGGTTTAGGGCAGTGTAGTGGTGTTCGGGCAGTGTAGGGGTTCCTGCTGGGGCTGGTGTTTTAGGTTTTAGGGATATGCAGTGGAATTCTGGCAGTCTAGGGGGTCGTGCTGGGGTTGGTATTTTATGGTTTAGGTAGTGCAATGGCGTTCAGGCAGTGTAGGGGGTCTTGCTGGGGGTTTTCAGGGTTAAGGGCAGTGGTGCAGTGGTATTTGGGCAGTGTAGGGGGTCTTGCAGTGGGTGGTGTTTCAGGGTTTAGGGCAGTGGTGTTCGGGCAGAGTAGGGGGTCTTGTTGGGGGTGGTGTTTCAGGGTTTAGGGCAGTGCAGTGGTGTTCGGGCAGTGTAGGGGGTCGTGCTGGGGTGGTGTTACAGGGTTTAGGGAAGTGCAGTGGTGTTCTGGAAGTGTATGGGGTCGTGCGGGGGCTGGTGTTTCAGGGTGTAGGGCAGTGCAGTGGTGTTCAGGCAGTGTAGGGGGTCATGCTATGGGTGGCGTTTCAGGGTTTAGGGCAGTGCAATGTTGTTCGGACATTGTGGGGGGTCATGCGGGGGCTGGTGTTTCAGGGTTAAGGGCAGTGCTGTGGTGTTTGGGCAGTGTAGGGGTCATGCCGGGGCTGGTGTTTCAGGGTTTTTATGCAGTGCAGTGGTGTTCGGACAGTGTAGGGGTAGTGCAGGGGGTGGTGTTTCAGGGTTTAGGGCAGTGGTGTTCGGGCAGTGTAGGGGGTCTTGCTGGGCTGGTGTTTCAGAGTTTAGGGCAGTGCAGTGGTGTTCAGGCAGTGTAGGGGGTTGTGCTGAGGGTGGTGTTTCACAGTTTAGGGCAGTGCAGTGGTGTTCGGGCAGTGTAGGGGGTCGTGCAGAGGGTGGTGTTTCAGGGTTTAGGGCAGTGCAGTAGTGTTCGGGCAGTGTGGGGGTCTTGCAGAGGGCGGTGTTTCAGGGTTTAGGGCAGTGGTATTTGGGCAGTGGTATTTGGGCAGTGTAGGGGGTCTTGCTGGGGGTGGTGTTTCAGGGTTTAGGGTAGTGCAGTGGTGTTCAGGCAGTGTGGGGGTCTTGCAGAGGGTGGTGTTTCAGGGTTTAGGGCAGTGGTATTTGGGCAGTGTAGGGGGTCTTGCAGGGGGTGTTGTTTCAGGGTTTAGGGCAGTGGTATTTGGGCAGTGTAGGGGGTCTTGCTGGGGGTGGTGTTTAAGGTTTTAGGGCAGTGGTGTTCGGGCAGTGTAGGGGGTCTTGCTGGGGGTGGTGTTTCAGGGTTTAGGGCAGTGCAGTGGTGTTCAGGCAGTGTAGAGGGTCGTGATGAGGGTGGTGTTTCACGGTTTAGGGCAGTGCTGTGGTGTTCAGGCAGCGTAGGGGGTCGTGCAGAGAGTGGTGTTTCAGGGTTTAGGGCAGTGCAGTGGTGTTCGGGCAGTGTGGGGGTCTTGCAGAGGGTGGTGTTTCAGGGTTTAGGGCAGTGGTATTTGGGCAGTATAGGGGGTCTTGCTGGGGGTGGTGTTTCAGGGTTTAGGGCAGTGGTGTTCGGGCAGCCTAGGGGTCTTGCTGGGGGTGGTGTTTCAGGGTTTAGGGCAGTGCAGTGGTGTTCAGGCAGTGTAGGGGGTCGTGCTGAGGGGTTTTTTCACAGTTTAGGGCAGTGCAGTGGTGTTCGGGCAGTGTAGGGGGTTGTGCAGAGGGTGGTGGTTCAAGGTTTAGGGCAGTAAAGTGGTGTTCGGGCAGTGTGGGGGTCTTGCAGAGGGTGGTGTTTCAGGGTTTAGGGCAGTGCAGTGGTGTTCGGGCAGTGTAGGGGGTCATGCAGAGGGTGGTGTTTCAGGGTTTAGGGCAGTGCAGTGGTGTTCGGGCAGTGTGGGGGTCTTGCAGAGGGCGGTGTTTCAGGGTTTAGGGCAGTGGTATTTGGGCAGTGTAGGGGGTCTTGCTGGGGGTGGTGTTTCAGGGTTTAGGGTAGTGCAGTGGTGTTCAGGCAGTGTGGGGGTCTTGCAGAGGGTGGTGTTTCAGGGTTTAGGGCAGTGGTATTTGGGCAGTGTAGGGGGTCTTGCTGGGGGTGTTGTTTCAGGGTTTAGGGCAGTGGTGTTCGGGCAGTGTAGGTGGTCTTGCTGGGGGTGGTGTTTCAGGGTTTAGGGCAGTGCAGTGGTGTTCGGGCAGTGTAGAGGGTCGTGATGAGGGTGGTGTTTCACGGTTTAGGGTAGTGCAGTGGTGTTCGGGCAGCGTAGGGGGTCATGCAGAGGGTGGTGTTTCAGGGTTTAGGGCAGTGCAGTGGTGTTCGGGCAGTGTGGGGGTCTTGCAGAGGGTGGTGTTTCAGGGTTTAGGGCAGTGGTATTTGGGCAGTGTAGGGGGTCTTGCTGGGAGTGGTGTTTCAGGGTTTAGGGCAGTGGTGTTCGGGCAGCGTAGGGGTCTTGCTGGGGGTGGTGTTTCAGGGTTTAGGGTAGTGAAGTGATGTTCGGGAAGTGTAGGGGATCCTGTTGGGGTTGGTGTTTCAGGGTTTAGGTTAGTGCAGTTGTGTTCGGGCAGTGTAGGGGGTCGTGCCGGTGTTGGTGTTTCAGGGTTTAGGGCAGTGCAGTGGTGTTCGGGCAGTGTAAGGGGTCGTGCCGGGGCTGGTGTTTCAGGGTTTAGGGCACTGCAGTGGTGTTCAGGCAGTGTAGGGGGTCGTGCCGGGGCTGGTGTTTCAGGGTTTAGGGCAGTGCAGTGGTGTTCGGGCAGTATAGTTGGTCATGCCGAGGTTGGTGTTTCAGGGTTTTTGGCAGTGCAGTGCTGTTCGGGCAATGTAGGGGTACGTGCCAGGGGTGGTGTTTTAGGATTTAGGGCAGAGCAGTGGTGTTCGGGCACTGTGGGGGTCTTGCAGAGGGTGGTGTTTCAGGGTTTAGGGCAGTGGTATTTGGGCAGTGTAGGGGGTCTTGCTGGGGGTGGTGTTTCAGGGTTTAGGGCAGTGGTATTTGGGCAGTGTAGGGGGTCTTGCTGGGGCTGGTGTTTCAGGGTTTAGGACAGTGCAGTGGTGTTCGGGCAGTGTAGGGGGTCACGCTATGGGTGGCGTTTCAGGGTTTAGGGCAGTGCAGTGTTGTTCGGGCAGTGTAGGGGGTCGTGCCGGGGTTGGTGTTTCAGGGTTTAGGGCAGTGCAGTGGTGTTCGGGCTGTGTAAGGAGTCATGCCGGGGCTGGTGTTTCAGGGTTTAGGGCACTGCAGTGGTGTTCGGGCAGTGTAGGGGGTCGTGCCGGGGCTGGTGTTTCAGGGTTTAGGGCAGTGCAGTGGTGTTGGGGCAGTATAGTTGGTCATGCCGGGGTTGGTGTTTCAGGGTTTTGTGCACTGCAGTGATGTTCGGGCAATGTAGGGGTACGTGCCAGGGGTGGTGTTTTAGGATTTAGGGCAGAGCAGTGGTGTTCAGGCAGTGTGGGGGTCTTGCAGAGGGTGGTGTTTCAGGGTTTAGGGCAGTGGTATTTGGGCAGTGTAGGGGGTATTGCTGGGGGTGGTGTTTCAGGATTTAGGGCAGTGCAGTGGTGTTCGGGCAGTATGGGGGTCTTGCAGAGGGTGGTGTTTCTGGGTTTAGGGCAGTGGTATTTGGGCAGTGTGGGGGTCTTGCAGAGGGTGGTGTTTCAGGGTTTAGGGCAGTGCAGTGGTGTTCGGGCAGTGTAGGGGGTCATGCAATGTGTGGTGTTTCAGGGTATAGGGCAGTGCAGTGGTGTTCGGGCAGTGTGGGGGTCTTGCAGAGGGTGGTGTTTCATGGGTTAGGGCAGTGGTATTTGGGCAGTGTAGGGGGTCTTGCTGGGGTTGGTGTTTCAGAGTTTAGGGCAGTGGTTTTCGGGCAGTGTAGGGGGTCTTGCTGGGGGTGGTGTTTCAGGGTTTAGGGCAGTGCAGTGGTGTTTGGGCAGTATAGAGGGTTGTGCTGAGGGTGGTGTTTCACGGTTTAGGGCAGTGCAGTGGTGTTCGGGCAGTGTAGGGGTCATGCAGAGGGTGGTGTTTTAGGGTTTAGGGAAGTGCAGTGGTGTTCGGGCAGTGTGGGGGTCTTGCAGAGGGTGGTGTTTCAGGGTTTAGGGCAGTGGTATTTGGGCAGTGTAGGGGGTCTTGCTGGGGGTGGTGTTTCAGGGTTTAGGGCAGTGGTGTTCGGGCAGTGTAGTGGTCTTGCTGAGGGTGGTGTTTCAGGGATTAGGGTAGTGAAGTGGTGTTCGGGAAGTGTAGGGGGTCGTAATGTGGTGGTGTTTAAGGGTTTAGGGCAGTGCAGTGATGTTCGGGTAGTTTAGGGGATCCTGTTGGGGTTGGTGTTTCAGGGTGTAGGGCAGTGCAGTGGTGTTCGGGCAGTGTAGGGAGTCGTGCGGGGGCTGGTGTTTCAGGGTTTAGGGCAGTGCAGTGGTGTTCGGGCAGTGTAGGGGGTTGTGCTGGGGGTGGCGTTTTAGGGTATAGGGCAGTGTAGTGGTGTTCGGGCACTGTGGGGGATCATGCTGGGGTTGGTGTTTCAGGGTTTAGGTCAGTGAAGTGGTGTTCGGGCAGTGTAGGGGGTCGTGCCGGGGTTGGTGTTTCAGGGTTTAGGGCAGTGCATTGGTGTTCGGGCAGTGTAGGGGGTCGTGCCGGGGCTGGTGTTTCAGGGTTTAGGGCAGTGCAGTGGTGTTCGGGCAGTATAGTGGGTCATGCTGGGGCTGGTGTTTCAGGGTTTTGGGCAGTGCAGTGGTGTTCGGGCTATGTAGGGGGACGTGACAGGGGTGGTGTTTTAGGATTTATGGCAGAGCAGTGGTGTTCGGGTAGCGTAGGGGGTCATGCCGGGGGTGATGTTTCAGGGATTAGGGCAGAGCAGTGGTGTTCGGGCATTGTTGGGGGTCGTGCTGGGGGTTTTGTTTCAGGTTTTAGGGCAGTGCAGTCGTGTACGGGCAGTGTAGGGGTTCCTGCTGGAGCTGGTGTTTTAGGGTTTAGGGCAGTGCAGTGGAGTTCTGGCAGTCTAGGGTGTCATGCTGGGGCTGGTTTTTTAGGGTTTAAGAAAGTGCAGTGGTGTTCGGGCAGTGTAGGGGGTCTTGCTGGGGGGATTCAGGGTTAAGGGCAGTGGTGCAGTGGTATTTGGGCAGTGTAGGGGGTCTTCCAGGGGGTGGTGTTTCAGCGTTTAGGGCAGTGGTATTTGGGCAGTGTAGGGGGTCTTGCTTGTGTTGGTGTTTCAGGGTTTAGGGCAGTGCAGTGGTGTTCGGGCAGTGTAGAGGGTCGTGATGAGGGTGGTGTTTCACGGTTTAGGGCAGTGCACTGGTGTTCGGGCAGTGTAGGGGGTCATGCAGAGGGTGGTGTTTCAGGGTTTAGGGCAGTGCAGTGGTGTTCGGGCAGTGTGGGGGTCTTGCAGAGGGTGGTGTTTCAGGGTTTAGGGCTGTGGTATTTGGGCAGTGTAGGGGGTCTTGCTGGGGGTGGTGTTTCAGGGTTTAGGGAAGTGGTGTTCGGGCAATGTAGGGGTCTTGCTGGGGGTGGTGTTTCAGGGTTTAGGGTAGTGAAGTGGTGTTCGGGAAGTGTAGGGGGTCATGATGGGGGTGGTGGTTCAGGGTTTAGGGCAGTGCAGTTATGTTCGGGTAGTTTAGGGGATCCTGTTGGGGTTGGTGTTTCAGGGTTTAGGGCAGTGCAGTAGTGTTCGGGCAGTGTAGCGGGTCGTGCGGGGGCTGGTGTTTCAGGGATTAGGGCAGTGCAGTGGTGTTCGGGCAGTGTGGGGGGTCGTGCTGGGGTGGTATTTTAGGGTATAGGGCAGTGCAGTGGTGTTCAGGCACTGTGGGGGATCAAGCGGGGGTTGGTGTTTCAGGGCTTAGGTCAGTGCAGTGGTGTTCGGGCAGTGTAGGGGTTCATGCCGGGGTTGGTGTTTCAGGGTTTAGGGCAGTGCAGTGGTGTTCGGGCAGTGTAAGGGGTCGTGCCGGGGCTGGTGTTTCCGGGTTTAGGGCACTGCAGTGGTGTTCGGGCAGTGTAGGGGGGTGTACCGGGGCTGGTGTTTCAAGGTTTAGGGCAGTGCAGTGGTGTTCGGGCAATGTAGGGGTACGTGCCAGGGGTGGTGTTTTAGGATTTAGGGCAGAGCAGTGGTGTTCGGGTAGAGTAGGGGGTCATGCCGGGGGTGATGTTTCAGGGTTTAGGGCAGAGCAGTGGTGTTAGGGCATTGTAGGGGTCGTGCTGGGGGTTTTGTTTCAGGGTTTAGGGCAGTGTAGTGGTTTTCGGGCAGTGTAGGGGTTCCTGCTGGGGCTGGTGTTTTAGGGTTTAGGGATATGCAGTGGAATTCTGGCAGTCTAGGGGGTCGTGCTGGGGTTGGTGTTTTATGGTTTAGGTAGTGCAATGGTGTTCAGGCAGTGTAGGGGGTCTTGCTGGGGGGTTTTCAGGGTTAAGGGCAGTGGTGCAGTGGTATTTGGGCAGTGTAGGGGGTCTTGCAGTAGGTGGTGTTTCAGGGTTTAGGGCAGTGGTGTTCGGGCAGAGTAGGGGGTCTTGCTGGGGGTGGTGTTTCAGGGTTTAGGGCAGTGCAGTGGTGTTCGGGCAGTGTAGGGGGTCGTGCTGGGGTGGTGTTACAGGGTTTAGGGAAGTGCAGTGGTGTTTGGGAAGTGTATAGGGTCATGCGGGGGCTGGTGTTTCAGGGTTTAGGGCAGTGCAGTGGTGTTCAGGCAGTGTAGGGGGTTATGCTATGGGTGGCATTTCAGGGTTTAGGGCAGTGCAATGTTGTTCGGACATTGTGGGGGGTCATGGGGGGGTGGTGTTTCAGGGTTAAGGGCAGTGCAGTGGTGTTCGGGCAGTGTAGGGGTCATGCCGGTGCTGGTGTTTCAGGGTTTTGGGCAGTGGTTTTCGGGCAGTTTAGGGGATCTTGCTGGGGTGGTGTTTCAGGGTTTAGGGCAATGCAGTGGTGTTCAGGCAGTGTAGGGGGTTGTGCTGAGGGTGGTGTTTCACAGTTTAGGGCAGTGCAGTGGTGTTCGGGCAGTGTAGGGGGTCGTGCAGAGGGTGGTGTTTCAGGGTTTAGGGCAGTGCAGTAGTGTTCGGGCAGTGTGGGGGTCTTGCAGAGGGCGGTGTTTCAGGGTTTAGGGCAGTGGTATTTGGGCAGTGTAGGGGGTCTTGCTGGGGGTGGTGTTTCAGGGTTTAGGGTAGTGCAGTGGTGTTCAGGCAGTGTGGGGGTCTTGTAGAGGGTGGTGTTTCAGGGTTTAGGGCAGTGGTATTTGGGCAGTGTAGGGGGTCTTGCAGAGGGTGTTGTTTCAGGGTTTAGGGCAGTGCAGTGGTGTTCGGGCAGTGTAGGGGTCGTGCAGGGGTGGTGTTTCAGGGTTTAGGGTAGTGAAGTGGTGTTCGGGAAGTGTAGGGGGTCGTGATGGGGGTGGTGTTTCAGGGTTTAGGGCAGTGCAGTGATGTTCGGGTAGTTCAGGGGATCCTGTTGGGGTTGGTGTTTCAGGGTTTAGGTCAGTGCAGTAGTGTTCGGGCAGTGTAGGGGGTCGTGCCGGGGTTGGTGTTTCAGGGTTTAGGGCAGTGCAGTGGTGTTCGGGCAGTGTAAGGGGTCGTGCCGGGGCTGGTGTTTCAGGGTTTAGGGCACTGCAGTGGTGTTCGTGCAGTGTAGGGGGTCGTGCCGGGGCTGGTGTTTCAGGGTTTAGGGCAGTGCAGTGGTGTTCGGGCAGTATAGTTGGTCATGCCGGGGTTGGTGTTTCAGGGTTTTGGGCAGTGCAGTGGTGTTCGGGAAGTGTAGGGGGTCATGATGGGGGTGGTGTTTCAGGGTTTAGAGCAGTGCAGTTATGTTCGGTAGTTTAGGGGATCCTGTTGGGGTTGGTGTTTCAGGGTTTAGGGCAGTGCAGTAGTGTTCGGGCAGTGTAGCGGGTCGTGCGGGGGCTGGTGTTTCAGGGATTAGGGCAGTGCAGTGGTGTTCGGGCAGTGTGGGGGGTCGTGCTGGGGTGGCGTTTTAGGGTATAGGGCAGTGCAGTGGTGTTCGGGCACTGTGGGGGATCAAGCGGGGGTTGGTGTTTCAGGGCTTAGGTCAGTGCAGTGGTGTTCGGGCAGTGTAGGGGTTCATGCCGGGGTTGGTGTTTCAGGGTTTAGGGCAGTGCAGTGGTGTTCGGGCAGTGTAAGGGGTCGTGCCGGGGCTGGTGTTTCCGGGTTTAGGGCACTGCAGTGGTGTTCGGGCAGTGTAGGGGGTCGTGCCGGGGCTGGTGTTTCAAGGTTTAGGGCAGTGCAGTGGTGTTCGGGCAATGTAGGGGTACGTGCCAGGGGTGGTGTTTTAGGATTTAGGGCAGAGCAGTGGTGTTCGGGTAGAGTAGGGGGTCATGCCGGGGGTGATGTTTCAGGGATTAGGGCAGAGCAGTGGTGTTAGGGCATTGTAGGGGTCGTGCTGGGGGTTTTGTTTCAGGGTTTAGGGCAGTGTAGTGGTGTTCGGGCAGTGTAGGGGTTCCTGCTGGGGCTGGTGTTTTAGGGTTTAGGGATATGCAGTGGAATTCTGGCAGTCTAGGGGGTCGTGCTGGGGTTGGTGTTTTATGGTTTAGGTAGTGCAATGGTGTTCAGGCAGTGTAGGGGGTCTTGCTGGGGGGTTTTCAGGGTTAAGGGCAGTGGTGCAGTGGTATTTGGGCAGTGTAGGGGGTCTTGCAGTGGGTGGTGTTTCAGGGTTTAGGGCAGTGGTGTTCGGGCAGAGTAGGGGGTCTTGCTGGGGGTGGTGTTTCAGGGTTTAGGGCAGTGCAGTGGTGTTCGGGCAGTGTAGGGGTCGTGCTGGGGTAGTGTTACAGGGTTTAGGGAAGTGCAGTGGTGTTTGGGAAGTGTATAGGGTCGTGCGGGGGCTGGTGTTTCAGGGTTTAGGGCAGTGCAGTGGTGTTCAGGCAGTGTAGGGGGTCATGCTATGGGTGGCATTTCAGGGTTTAGGGCAGTGCAATGTTGTTCGGACATTGTGGGGGGTCATGCGGGGGCTGGTGTTTCAGGGTTAAGGGCAGTGCAGTGGTGTTCGGGCAGTGTAGGGGTCATGCCGGGGCTAGTGTTTCAGGGTTTTGGGCAGTGGTTTTCGGGCAGTGTAGGGGGTCTTGCTGGGGTGGTGTTTCAGGGTTTAGGACAGTGCAGTGGTGTTCAGGCAGTGTAGGGGGTTGTGCTGAGGGTGGTGTTTCACAGTTTAGGGCAGTGCAGTGGTGTTCGGGCAGTGTAGGGGGTCGTGCAGAGGGTGGTGTTTCAGGATTTAGGGCAGTGCAGTAGTGTTCGGGCAGTGTGGGGGTCTTGCAGAGGGCGGTGTTTCAGGGTTTAGGGCAGTGGTATTTGGGCAGTGGTATTTGGGCAGTGTAGGGGGTCTTGCTGGGGGTGGTGTTTCAGGGTTTAGGGTAGTGCAGTGGTGTTCAGGCAGTGTGGGGGTCTTGTAGAGGGTGGTGTTTCAGGGTTTAGGGCAGTGGTATTTGGGCAGTGTAGGGGGTCTTGCAGAGGGTGTTGTTTCAGGGTTTAGGGCAGTGCAGTGGTGTTCGGGCAGTGTAGAGGGTCGTGATGAGGGTGGTGTTTCACGGTTTAGGGCAGTGCAGTGGTGTTCGGGCAGTGTGGGGGTCTTGTAGAGGGTGGTGTTTCAGGGTTTAGGGCAGTGGTATTTGGGCAGTGTAGGGGGTCTTGCTGGGGGTGGTGTTTCAGGGTTTAGGGCAGTGGTGTTCGGGCAGCGTAGGGGTCTTGCTGGGGGTGGTGTTTCAGGGTTTAGGGTAGTGAAGTGAAGTGGTGTCCGGGAAGTGTAGGGGGTCGTGATGGGGGTGGTGTTTCAGGGTTTAGGGCAGTGCAGTGATGTTCGGGTAGTTCAGGGGATCCTGTTGGGGTTGGTGTTTCAGGGTTTAGGTCAGTGCAGTAGTGTTCGGGCAGTGTAGGGGGTCGTGCCGGGGTTGGTGTTTCAGGGTTTAGGGCAGTGCAGTGGTGTTCGGGCAGTGTAAGGGGTCGTGCCGGGGCTGGTGTTTCAGGGTTTAGGGCACTGCAGTGGTGTTCGTGCAGTGTAGGGGGTCGTGCCGGGGCTGGTGTTTCAGGGTTTAGGGCAGTGCAGTGGTGATCGGGCAGTATAGTTGGTCATGCCGGGGTTTGTGTTTCAGGGTTTTGGGCAGTGCAGTGATGTTCGGGCAATATAGGGGTACGTGCAAGGGGTGGTGTTTTAGGATTTAGGGCAGAGCAGTGGTGTTCAGGCAGTGTGGGGGTCTTGCAGAGGGTGGTGTTTCAGGGTTTAGGGCAGTGGTATTTGGGCAGTGTAGGGGGTCTTGCTGGGGGTGGTATTTCAGGGTTTAGGGCAGTGGTATTTGGGCAGTGTAGGGGGTCTTGCTGGGGCTGGTGTTTCAGGGTTTAGGGCAGTGCAGTGGTGTTCAGGCAGTGTAGGGGGTCATGCTATGGGTGGCGTTTCAGGGTTTAGGGCAGTGCAATGTTGTTCGGACATTGTGGTGGGTCATGCGGGGGCTGGTGTTTCAGGGTTAAGGGCAGTGCAGTGGTGTTCGGGCAGTGTAGGGGTCATGCCGGGGCTGGTGTTTCAGGGTTTAGGTCCTGGCAGTGGTATTCGGGCAGTATAGAGGGTCTTGCCGGGGCTGGTGTTTCAGGGTTTTGGGCAGTGCAGTGGTGTTCGGACAGTGTAGGGGTCGTGCAGGGGGCGGTGTTTCAGGGTTTAGTGCAGTGGTGTTCGGGGAGTGTAGGGGTCTTGCTGGGGGTGGTGTTTCAGGGTTTAGGGCAGTGCAGTGGTGTTCAGGCAGTGTAGGGGGTCGTGCTGAAGGGGTGTTTCACAGTTTAGGGCAGTGCAGTGGTGTTCGGGCAGTGTAGGGGGTTGTGCAGAGGGTGGTGTTTCAAGGTTTAGGGCAGTGCAGTGGTGTTCGGGCAGTGTGGGGGTCTTGCAGAGGGTGGTGTTTCAGGGTTTAGGGCAGTGCAGTGGTGTTCGGGCAGTGTAGGGGGTTGTGCAGAGGGTGGTGTTTCAGGGTTTAGGGCAGTGGTATTTGGGCAGTGTAGGGGGTCTTGCTGGGGTGGTGTTTCAGGGTTTGGGGTAGTTCAGTGGTGCTCAGGCAGTGTGGGGGTCTTGCAGAGGGTGGTGTTTCAGGGTTTAGGGCAGTGGTATTTGGGCAGTGTAGGGGGTCTTGCTGGGGGTGTTGTTTCAGGGTTTAGGGCAGTGGTGTTTTGGCAGTGTAGGGGGGCTTGCTGGGAGTGGTGTTTCAGGGTTTAGGGCAGTGGTGTTCGGGCAGCGTAGGGGTCTTGCTGGGGGTGGTGTTTCAGGGTTTAGGGTAGTGAAGTGGTGTTCGGGAAGTGTAGGGGGTCGTGATGGGTTGGTGTTTCAGGGTTTAGGGCAGTGCAGTGATGTTCGGGCAGTTCAGGGGATCCTGTTGGGGTTGGTGTTTCAGGGTTTAGGTCAGTGCAGTGGTGTTCGGGCAGTGTAGGGGGTCGTGCCGGTGTTGGTGTTTCAGGGTTTAGGGCAGCGCAGTGGTGTTCGGGCAGTGTAAGGTGTTGTGCCGGGGCTGGTGTTTCAGGGTTTAGGGCACTGCAGTGGTGTTCAGGCAGTGTAGGGTACGTGCCAGGGGTGGTGTTTTAGGATTTAGGGCAGAGCAGTGGTGTTCGGGCAGTGTGAGGGTCTTGCAGAGGGTGGTGTTTCAGGGTTTAGGGGAGTGGTATTTGGGCAGTGTAGGGGGTTGTGCTGGGGGTGGTGTTTCAGGGTTTAGGGCAGTGCAGTGGTGTTCGGGCAGTGCAGGGGGTCATGCTGGGGGTGGTGTTGCAGGGTTTAGGGAAGTGCAGTGGTGTTTGGGAAGTGTAGGGGTCGTGCGGGGGCTGGTGTTTCAGGGTTTAGGGCAGTGCAGTGGTGTTCGGGCAGTGTAGGGGGTCATGCTATGGGTGGCGTTTCAGGGTTTAGGGCAGTGCAGTGGTGTTCAGGCAGTGTAGGGGGTCGTGCCGGGGCTGGTGTTTCAGGGTTTAGGGCAGTGCAGTGGTGTTGGGGCAGTATAGTTGGTCATGCCGGGGTTGGTGTTTCAGGGTTTTGGGCAGTGCAGTGATGTTCGGGCAATGTAGGGGTACGTGCCAGGGGTGGTGTTTTAGGATTTAGGGCAGAGCAGTGGTGTTCAGGCAGTGTGGGGGTCTTGCAGAGGGTGTTGTTTCAGGGTTTAGGGCAGTGGTATTTGGGCAGTGTAGGGGGTCTTGCTGGGGGTGGTGTTTCAGGGTTTAGGGCAGTGGTATTTGGGCAGTGTAGGGGGTCTTGCTGAGGGTGGTGTTTCAGGGTTTAGGGCAGTGCAGTGGTGTTCGGGCAGTATGGGGGTCTTGCAGAGGGTGGTGTTTCTGGGTTTAGGGCAGTGGTATTTGGGCAGTGTGGGGGTCTTGCAGAGGGTGGTGTTTCAGGGTTTAGGGCAGTGCAGTGGTGTTCGGGCAGTGTAGGGTGTCATGCAATGTGTGGTGTTTCAGGGTTTAGGGCAGTGCAGTGGTGTTCGGGCAGTGTGGGGGTCTTGCAGAGGGTGGTGTTTCAGGGTTTAGGGCAGTGGTATTTGGGCAGTGTAGGGGGTCTTGCTGGGGTTGGTGTTTCAGGGTTTAGGGCAGTGGTTTTCGGGCAGTGTAGGGGGTCGTGCTGAGGGGGTGTTTCACAGTTTAGGGCAGTGCAGTGGTGTTCGGGCAGTGTAGGGGGTTGTGCAGAGGGTGATGTTTCAAGGTTTAGGGCAGTGCAGTGGTGTTCGGGCAGTGTGGGGGTCTTGCAGAGGGTGGTGTTTCAGGGTTTAGGGCAGTGCAGTGGTGTTCGGGCAGTGTAGGGGGTCGTGCAGAGGGTGGTGTTTCAGGGTTTAGGGCAGTGCAGTGGTGTTCGGGCAGTGTGGGGGTCTTGCAGAGGGCAGTGTTTCAGGGTTTAGGGCAGTGGTATTTGGGCAGTGTAGGGGGTCTTGCTGGGGTGGTGTTTCAGGGTTTAGGGTAGTGCAGTGGTGTTCAGGCAGTGTGGGGGTCTTGCAGAGGGTGGTGTTTCAGGGTTTAGGGCAGTGGTATTTGGGCAGTGTAGGGGGTCTTGCTGGGGGTGTTGTTTCAGGGTTTAGGGCAGTGGTGTTTTGGCAGTGTAGGTGGTCTTGCTGGGGGTGGTGTTTGAGGGTTTAGGGCAGTGCAGTGGTGTTCGGGCAGTGTAGAGGGTCGTGATGAGGGTGGTGTTTCACGGTTTAGGGCAGTGCAGTGGTGTTCGGGCAGCGTAGGGGGTCATGCAGAGGGTGGTGTTTCAGGGTTTACTGCAGTGCAGTGGTGTTCGGGCAGTGTGGGGGTCTTACAGAGGTTGGTGTTTCAGGGTTTAGGGCAGTGGTATTTGGGCAGTGTAGGGGGGCTTGCTGGGAGTGGTGTTTCAGGGTTTAGGGCAGTGGTGTTCGGGCAGCGTAGGGGTCTTGCTGGGGGTGGTGTTTCAGGGTTTAGGGTAGTGAAGTGGTGTTCGGGAAGTGTAGGGGGTCGTGATGGGGTGGTGTTTCAGGGTTTAGGGCAGTGCAGTGATGTTCGGGTAGTTCAGGGGATCCTGTTGGGGTTGGTGTTTCAGGGTTTAGGTCAGTGCAGTGGTGTTCGGGCAGTGTAGGGGGTCGTGCCGGTGTTGGTGTTTCAGGGTTTAGGGCAGTGCAGTGCTGTTCGGGCAGTGTAAGGGGTTGTGCCGGGGCTGGTGTTTCAGGGTTTAGGGCACTGCAGTGGTGTTCAGGCAGTGTAGGGGTACGTGCCAGGGGTGGTGTTTTAGGATTTAGGGCAGAGCAGTGGTGTTCGGGCAGTGTGAGGGTCTTGCAGAGGGTGGTGTTTCAGGGTTTAGGGGAGTGGTATTTGGGCAGTGTAGGGGGTTGTGCTGGGGGTGGTGTTTCAGGGTTTAGGGCAGTGCAGTGGTGTTCGGGCAGTGCAGGGGGTCATGCTGGGGGTGGTGTTACAGGGTTTAGGGAAGTGCAGTGGTGTTTGGGAAGTGTAGGGGTCGTGCGGGGGCTGGTGTTTCAGGGTTTAGGGCAGTGCAGTGGTGTTCGGGCAGTGTAGGGGTCATGCTATGTGTGGCGTTTCAGGGTTTAGGACAGTGCAGTGGTGTTCAGGCAGTGTAGGGGGTCGTGCCGGGGCTGGTGTTTCAGGGTTTAGGGCAGTGCAGTGGTGTTGGGGCAGTATAGTTGGTCATGCCGGGGTTGGTGTTTCAGGGTTTTGGGCAGTGCAGTGATGTTCGGGCAATGTAGGGGTACGTGCCAGGGGTGGTGTTTTAGGATTTAGGGCAGAGCAGTGGTGTTCAGGCAGTGTGGGGGTCTTGCAGAGGGTGGTGTTTCAGGGTTTAGGGCAGTGGTATTTGGGCAGTGTAGGGGGTCTTGCTGGGGGTGGTGTTTCAGGGTTTAGGGCAGTGGTATTTGGGCATTGTAGGGGGTCTTGCTGAGGGTGGTGTTTCAGGGTTTAGGGCAGTGCAGTGGTGTTCGGGCAGTATGGGGGTCTTGCAGAGGGTAGTGTTTCTGGGTTTAGGGCAGTGGTATTTGGGCAGTGTGGGGGTCTTGCAGAGGGTGGTGTTTCAGGGTTTAGGGCAGTGCAGTGGTGTTCGGGCAGTGTAGGGTGTCATGCAATGTGTGGTGTTTCAGGGTTTTGGGCAGTGCAGTGGTGTTCGGGCAGTGTGGGGGTCTTGCAGAGGGTGGTGTTTCAGGGTTTAGGGCAGTGGTATTTGGGCAGTGTAGGGGGTCTTGCTGGGGTTGGTGTTTCAGGGTTTAGGGCAGTGGTTTTCGGGCAGTGTAGGGGGTCTTGCTGGGGGTGGTGTTTCAGGGTTTAGGGCAGTGCAGTGGTGTTTGGGCAGTGTAGAGGGTTGTGCTGAGGGTGGTGTTTCACGGTTTAGGGCAGTGCAGTGGTGTTCGGGCAGTGTAGGGGTCGTGCAGAGGGTGGTGTTTCAGGGTTTAGGGCAGTGCAGTGGTGTTCGGGCAGTGTGGGGTTCTTGCAGAGGGTAGTGTTTCAGGGTTTAGGGCAGTGGTATTTGGGCAGTGTAGGGGGTCTTGCTGGGGGTGGTGTTTCAGGGTTTAGGGCAGTGGTGTTCGGGCAGTGTAGTGGTCTTGCTGAGGGTGGTGTTCCAGGGTTTAGGGTAGTGAAGTGGTGTTCGGGAAGTGTAGGGGATCGTGATGTGGTGGTGTTTCAGGGTTTAGGGCAGTGCAGTGATGTTCAGGTAGTTTAGGGGATCCTGTTGGGGTTGGTGTTTCAGGGTGTAGGGCAGTGCAGTGGTATTCGGGCAGTGTAGGGGTCGTGCGGGGGCTGGTGTTTCAGGGTTTAGGGCAGTGCAGTGGTGTTCGGGCAGTGTAGGAGGTTGTGCTGGAGGTGGCGTTTTAGGGTATAGGGCAGTGTAGTGGTGTTCGGGCACTGTGGGGGATCATGCTGGGGTTGGTGTTTCAGGGTTTAGGTCAGTGAAGTGGTGTTCGGGCAGTGTAGGGGGTCGTGCCGGGGTTGGTGTTTCAGGGTTTAGGGCAGTGCAGTGGTGTTCGGGCAGTGTAAGGGGTCGTGCCAGGGCTGGTGTTTCAGGGTTTAGGGCCCTGCATTGGTGTTCGGGCAGTGTAGGGGGTCGTGCCGGGGCTGGTGTTTCAGGGTTTAGGGCAGTGCAGTGGTGTTCGGGCAGTATAGTGGGTCATGCTGGGGCTGGTGTTTCAGGGTTTTGGGCAGTGCAGTTGTGTTCGGGCAATGTAGGGGGATGTGACAGGGGTGGTGTTTTAGGATTTAGGGCAGAGCAGTGGTGTTCGGGTAGCGTAGGGGGTCATGCCGGGGGTGATGTTTCAGGGATTAGGGCAGAGCAGTGGTGTTCGGGCATTGTTGGGGGTCGTGCTGGGGGTTTTGTTTCAGGTTTTAGGGCAGTGCAGTCGTGTACGGGCAGTGTAGGGGTTCCTGCTGGAGCTGGTGTTTTAGGGTTTAGGGCAGTGCAGTGGAGTTCTGGCAGTCTAGGGTGTCATGCTGGGGCTGGTTTTTTAGGGTTTAAGAAAGTGCAGTGGTGTTCGGGCAGTGTAGGGGGTCTTGCTGGGGGGATTCAGGGTTTAGGGCAGTGGTGTTCGGGCAGTGTAGGGGGTCTTGCTGGGGGTAGTGTTTCATGGTTTAGTGCAGTGCAGTGGTGTTCGGGCAGTGCAGGGGGTCATGCTGGGGGTGGTGTTACAGGGTTTAGGTAAGTGCAGTGGTGTTTGGGAAGTGTAGGGGGTCGTGTGGGGGCTGGTGTTTCAGGATTTAGGGCAGTGTAGTGGTGTTCGGGCAGTGTAGGGGGTCATGCTATGGGTGGCATTTCAGGGTTTAGGGCAGTGCAGTGTTGTTCGGGCATTGTGGGGGGTCGTGCAGGGGCTGGTGTTTCAGGGTTTAGGGCAGTGCAGTGGTGTTCGGGCAGTGTAGGGGTCGTGCCGGGGCTGGTGTTTAAGGGTTTAGGGCAGTGCAGTGGTGTTCGGGAAGTGTAGGGGGTCATGCCGGGGTTGGTGTTTCAGGGTTTAGGGCATGGCAGTGGTGTTCGGGCAGTGTAGGGGGTCGTGCCGGGGCTGGTGTTTCAGGGGTTTGGGCAGTGCAGTGGTGTTTGGACAGTGTAGGGGTCGTGCAGGGGGTGTTGTTTCAGTGTTTAGGGCAATGCAGTGGTTTTCGGGCAGTGTATGGTGTCTTGCTGGGGGTGGTGTTTCAGGGTTTAGAGCAGTGCAGTGGTGTTGGGCAATGTAGGGGATTTTGCAGGGAGTGGTGTTGCAGGGTTTACGGCAGTGGTGTTCAGGCAATGTAGGGGGTCTTGCTGGGGGTGGTGTTTCAGGGTTTAGGGCAGTGCAGTGGTATTCGGGCATTGGTATTCGGGCAGTGGTATTCGGGCAGTGTAGGGGGTCATTCTGGGGGTGGTGTTTCAGGGTATAGAGCAGTGCAGTGGTGTTCAGGCAGTGTAGGGGGTCATGCTGGGGGTGGTTTATTAGGGTTTAGCAAAGTGCAGTGGTGATCGGGCAGTGTAGGGTGTCGTGCTGGTGGTGGTGTTTTAGGGCAGTGCAGTGATGTTCGGGCAGTGTAGGGGGTCGTGCAGGGTGTTGGTGTTTTAGGATTTAGGACAGTGCAGTGGTGTTCGGGCATTGTAGGGGGTCATGCTGGGGGTGGTGTTTTAGGGTTTAGGGCAGTGCATCAGTGTATGGGGTCGTGCTGGGGGTGGTGTTTCACTGTTTAGGGTAGTGCAGTGGTGTTCGGACAGTGTAAGTGGTCGTGCAGAGGGTGGTGTTTCAGAGTTTAGGGCAGTGCAGTGGTGTTCAGGCAATGTGGGGGTCTTGCAGAGGGTGGTGTTTCAGGGTTTAGGGCAGTGGTGTTCGGGCAGTGTAAGGGGTCTTGCTGGGGGTAGAGTTTCAGGGTTTAGGGCAGTAAAGTGGTGTTCAGCAAGTGTAGGGGGTCGTGATGGTGGTGGAGTTTCAGGGTTTAGGGCAGTGCACTGGAGTTCGGGCAGTTTAGGGGGTCGTGCTGGGTGTGGTGTTTCAGGGTTTAGGGCAGTGCAGTGGTGTTCGGGCAGTGCAGGGGGTCGGGCAGGGGCTGGTGTTTCAGGTTTTAGGGCAGTGCAGTGGTGTTCGGGCAGTGCAGGGGGTCATGCTGGGGGGGCGTTTCAGAGTTTAGGGCAGAGCAGTGGTGTTCAGGCACTGTGGGGGTTTGTGTGTGGGCTGCTGTTTCAGGGTTTAGGGCAGTGCAGTGGTGTTTGGGCAGTGTAGGGGTCGTGCCGGGGCTGGTGTTTTAGGGTTTAGGGCAGTGCAGTGGTGTTCGGGCAGTGTAGGGGATCGTGCCGGGGCTGGTGTTTTAGGGTTTAGGGCAGTGCAGTGGTGTTCGGGCAGTATAGTGGGTCATGCCGGGGCTGGTGTTTTAGGGTTTTGGGCAGTGCAGTGGTGTTCGGGCAGTGTAGGGGGACGTGCCAGGAGTGGTGTTTTAGGATTTAAGGCAGAGCAGTGGTGTTTGGGCAGAGTAGGGGATCGTGCCGGGGGTGATGTTTTAGGATTTAGTGCAGAGCAGTGGTGTGTGGGCAGAGTAGGGGGTCGTGCCGGGGGTGATGTTTCAGGGAATAGGGCAGAGCAGTGGTTTTCGTGCAGTGTAGGGGGTCATGCTGGGGGTTTTGTACCAGGGTCTAGGGCAGTGCACTGGTGTTTGGGCAGTGTTGGAGTCGTGCTGGGGTTGCTGTTTTAGGGTTTAGGGCAGTGCAGTGGTGTTCGGGCATCCTAGGGGGTCGTGCTGGGGCTGGTATTTTATGGTTTAGGGTAGTGCAATGGTGTTCAGGCAGTGTAGGCGGTCGTGCTTTTTTTTTTTTAGGGTTTAGGAAAGTGCAGTGGTGTTCGTGCAGTGTAGGGGGTCGTGCTGGTAGTGGTGTTTTAGGGTTTAGGGCAGTGTAGTGGTGTTCGGGCAGTATAGGGGGTCATTCTGGGGGTGGTGTTGTAGGGTTTAGGGTAGTGCAGTGGTGTTCGGGCAGTGTAGGGGGTCGTGCTGGGGTGGTGTTTCAGGGTCTAGGGCAGTGGTGCCGTGGTAATAGGGCAGTGTAGGGGGTCTTCCAGGGGGTGGTGTTTCAGCGTTTAGGGCAGTTGTATTTGGGCAGTGTAGGGGGTCTTCCAGGGGGTGGTGTTTCAGCGTTTAGGACAGTGGTATTTGGGCAGTGTAGGGGGTCTTGCTTGTGTTGGTGTTTCAGGGTTTAGGGCAGTGCAGTGGTGTTTGGGCAGTGTAGGGGTCGTGCCGGGGCTGGTGTTTCAGGGTTTAGGGCAGTACAGTGGTGTTCGGGAAGTGTAGGGGGTCATGCCGGGGCTGGTGTTTCAGGGTTTTGGGCAGTACAGTGGTGTTCGGACAGTGTAGGGGTCGTGCAGGGGCTGTTGTTTCAGGGTTTAGGGCAGTGCAGTGGTTTTTGGGTAGTGTATGGTGTTTTACTGGGGGTGGTGTTTCAGGGTTTAGGGCAGTGCAGTGGTGTTCGGGCAGTGTAGGGGGTTTTGCTGGGAGTGGTGTTGCAGGGTTTACGGCAGTGGTGTTCGGGTAATGTAGGGTGTCTTGCTGGGGATGGTGTTTCAAGGTTTAGGGCAGTGCAGTGGTATTCGGGCAGTGGTATTCGGGCAGTGGTATTCGGGCAGTGTAGGGAGTCGTTCTGGGGGTGGTGTTTTAGGGTATAGAGCAGTGCAGTGGTGTTCAGGCAGTATAGGAGGTCGTGCTGGGTGTGGTGTTTTAGGGATTAGGGCAGTGCAGTGGTGTTCAGGTAGTGTAGGGGGTCGTAGTGGGGCTGGTGTTTTATGGTTTAGGGTAGTGCAATGGTGTTCTGGCAGTGTAGGGGGTCATGCTCGGGGTCGATTATTAGGGTTTAGCAAAGTGCAGTGGTGATCGGGCAGTGTAGGGTGTCGTGCTGGTGGTGGTGTCTTAGGGTTTAGGGCAGTGCAGTGGTGTTCGGGCAGTGTAGGGGGTCATGCAGGGTTTGGTGTTTTAGGATTTAGGGCAGTGCAGTGGTGTTCGGGCATTGTAGGGGGTCATGTTGGAGGTGGTGTTTTAGGGTTTAGGGCAGTGCAGCAGTGTATGGGGTGGTGCTGGGGGTGGTGTTTCACGGTTTAGGGTAGTGCAGTGGTGTTCAGACAGTGTGGGGGTCTTGCAGAGAGTGGTGTTTCAGGGTTTAGGGCAGTGGTAATTGGGCAGTGTAGGGGGTCTTGCTGGAGGTGGTGTTTCAGGGTTTAGGGCAGTAAAGTGGTGTTCAGGAAGTGTAGGGGTGTCAAGAATTCCTGTCATACGAGGGGAGGAAAACGGTAACCAGCGAAAACGGACTACATCTCCCAGGATGCTTAGCGGTTGAGAGGTTATGTAAACAGGAGAGCTGTTACATAACTCAAGGGAAACACGCCCTTATGTAAACAGGAGAGCTGTTACATAACTCAAGGGAAACACGCCCTTATGTAAACAGGAGAGCTGTTACATAACTCAAGGGAAACACGCCCTTATGTAAACAGGAGAGCTGTTACATAACTCAAGGAAAACACGCCCTATAAAGGGAGGAACCGGGAGGTACAAGGCTGTCGGATATTGTGTTTACACCGACGTACCTGCTTCGTGAAGAGCAGTGTTCCGGAGTGGTGCTCCAGTAAGGCAAGAACGGAGGTAGGTCGAGTCGTTACTCCCTGGGCCGTGTCTTGCCCCATCGTCACCTGTGAAGGACCCGGAAGCTCTACCGGTCAACCATTGAGCTTCGCTTTTTGACTCGGCTGAGTCCAAGCGCAGTGGCGCTTTTGCTGGTTGGAGTCGTAACTCCCAGCCCGACCAGAGACACAGGGACTGCCAGCTGTAACGCACACCAGGAGGTGTTTGCCGCGTTACAGACTTGGAAGTCCACAGGATCGATCGAGCGGCTGCTCTCGGTTCAGTCTTCTTGCTTGTGATTGGGGAATCGGTGACGCATCACCAGGAGGTGACTCCGCGTCCCGGTGCAGTCTGAGGAAGAGGTTGAGCGGCTGCTCCCTTCAGGTAGAGACCCCGGCTGGGTGTTTCCCTGACTCCTCGATTCTCCCCAACACTCTTCGTGCCCCTCACAGCCTACCGATTGGCATTGTCGGCCATTTCATTTCTGCCCTCTGTTGGCATACGCCGGGATCGGCGTATATGCAGAGGACGGTTAGGACCATCCGTGCTGTGGGCTGGTAACGTACTTAGCCTGGAGGATTCCAGTGACTATAACTTTTGCTTGTTCTTTGTATTTTATTTGCCTTCATTAAAAGAACTAACCCTTCACAAGTGGTTGCGTCCTCATTGTCGTGTCTGTTAAACGATCCTGAGACGTTCAGGGCGTTACAAGGGGGTCGTGATGGTGGTGGAGTTTCAGGGTTTAGGGAAGTGCAGTGGGGTTCGGGCAGTTTAGAGGGTCCTGCTGGGTGTGATGTTTCAGGGTTTAGGGCAGTGCAGTGGTTTTCGGGCAGTGTAGGGGGTCGTGCAGGGGCTGGTGTTTCAGGGATTAGGGCAGTGCAGTGGTGTTCGGGCAGTGCAGGGGGTCGTGCTGGGGGTGGCGTTTCAGGGTTTAGGGCAGTGCAGTGGTGTTCAGGCACTGTGGGGGTTTGTGTGTGGGCTGCTGTTTCAGGGTTTAGGGCACTGCAGTGGTGTTCGGGCAGTGCAGGGGGTCGTGCCGGGGTTGGTGTTTTAGGGTTGAGGGCAGTGCAGTGGTGTTCGGGCAGTGTAGGGGGTCGTGCCGGGGCTGGTGTTTTAGGGTTTAGGGCAGTGCAGTGGTGTTCGGGCAGTACAGTGGGTCGTGCCGGGGCTGGTGTTTTAGGGTTTTGGGCAGTGCAGTGGTGTTCGGGCAGTGTAGGGGACCGTGCCAGGGGTGGTGTTTTAGGATTTAAGGCAGAGCAGTGGTGTTTGGGCAGAGTAGGGGGTCGTGCCGGGGGTGATGTTTTAGGATTTAGTGCAGAGCAGTGGTGTTTGGGTAGAGTCAAGGGTCGTGTAGGGGCTGGGGTTTCAGGGTTTAGGGCAGTGCAGTGGTGTTCGGGCAGTGCAGGGGGTCGTGCTGGGGGTGGCGTTTCAGGGTTTAGGGCAGTGCAGTGGTGTTCAGGCAACGTGGGGGTTTGTGTGTGGGCTGCTGTTTCAGGGTTTAGGGCAGTGCAGTGGTGTTCGGGCAGTGTAGGGGGTCGTGCCGGGGTTGGTGTTTTAGGGTTTAGGGCAGTGCAGTGGTGTTTGGGCAGTGTTGGGGGTCGTGCTGGGACTGGTGTTTTAGGGTTTAGGGCAGTGCAGTGGTGTTCGGGCAGTCTAGGGGGTCGTGCTGGGGCTGGTATTTTATGGTTTAGGGTAGTGCAATGGTGTTCAGGCAGTGTAGGCGGTCGTGCTGTTTTTTTTTTTTTTAGAGTTTAGGAAAGTGCAGTGGTGTTTGTGCAGTGTAGGGGGTTGTGCTGGTAGTGGTGTTTTAGGGTTTAGGGCAGTGCCGTGGTGTTCGGGCAGTGTAGGGGGTCGTGCTGGGGGTGGTGTTTCAGAGTCTAGGGCAGTGGTGCCGTGGTGTTAGGGCAGTGTAGGGGGTCTTCCAGGGGGTGGTGTTTCAGCGTTTAGGGCAGTGGTATTTGGGCAGTGTAGGGGGTCTTACATGGGGTGGTGTTTCAGTGTTTAGGGCAGTGGTATTTGGGCAGTGTAGGGGGTCTTGCTTGTGTTGGTGTTTAAGGGTTTAGGGCAGTGCAGTGTTGTTCGGGCAGTGTAGGGGTCATGCCGGGGCTGGTGTTTCAGGGTTTAGGGCAGTGCAGTGGTGTTCGGGAAGTGTAGGGGGTCATGCCGGGGCTGGTGTTTCAGGGTTTAGGGCATGGCAGTGGTGTTCGGGCAGTGTAGGGGGTCGTGCCGGGGCTGGTGTTTCAGGGTTTTGGGCAGTGCAGTGGTGTTCGGACACTGTAGGGGTCGTGCAGGGGGTGTTGTTTTAGGGTTTAGGGCGGTGCAGTGGTTTTCGGGCAGTGTATGGTTTCTTACTGGGGGTGGTGTTTCAGGGTTTAGGGCAGTGCAGTGGTATTCGGGCAGTGTAGGGGGTTTTGCTGGGAGTGGTGTTGCAGGGTTTACGGCAGTGGTGTTCGGGCAATGTAGGGTGTCTTGCTGGGGGTGGTGTTTCAGGGTTTAGGGCAGTGCAGTGGTATTCGGGCAGTGGTATTCGGGCAGTGGTATTCGGGCAGTGTAGGGGGTCGTTCTGGGGGTGGTGTTTCAGGGTTTAGGGCAGTGCAGTGGTGTTCGGGCAGTGTAGGGGGTCATGCCGGGGTTGGTGTTTAAGGGTTAAGGGCAGTGGTGTTTGGGCAGTGTTGGGGGTCGTGCTGGGACTGGTGTTTTAGGGTTTAGGGCAGTGCAGTGGTGTTCGGGCAGTCTAGGGGGTCGTGCTGGGGGTGGTGTTTCAGGGTTTAGGGCAGTGCAGTGGTATTCGGGCAGTGGTATTCGGGCAGTGGTATTCGGGCAGTGTAGGGGGTCGTGCTGGGGGTGGCGTTTCAGTGTTTAGGGCAGTGCAGTGGTGTTCAGGCAACGTGGGGGGTTGTGTGTGGGCTGCTGTTTCAGGGTTTAGGGCAGTGCAGTGGTGTTCGGGCAGTGTAGGGGGTCATGCCGGGGTTGGTGTTTAAGGGTTAAGGGCAGTTGTGTTTGGGCAGTGTTGGGGGTCGTGCTGGGACTGGTGTTTTAGGGTTTAGGGCAGTGCAGTGGTGTTCGGGCAATGTAGGGTGTCTTGCTGGGGGTGGTGTTTCAGGGTTTAGGGCAGTGCAGTGGTATTCGGGCAGTGGTATTCGGGCAGTGGTATTCGGGCAGTGTAGGGGGTCGTTCTGGGGGTGGTGTTTCAGGGTATAGAGCAGTGCAGTGGTGTTCAGGCAGTATAGGAGGTCGTGCTGGGTGTGGTGTTTTAGGGATTAGGGCAGTGCAGTGGTGTTCAGGTAGTGTAGGGGGTCGTAGTGGGGCTGGTGTTTTATGGTTTAGGGTAGTGCAATGGTGTTCGGGCAGTGTAGGGGGTCATGCTCGGGGTGAATTATTAGGGTTTAGCAAAGTGCAGTGGTGATCGGGCAGTGTAGGGTGTCGTGCTGGTGGTGGTATCTTAGGGTTTAGGGCAGTGCAGTGGTGTTCGGGCAGTGTAGGGGGTCATGCAGGGGTTGGTGTTTTAGGATTTAGGGCAGTGCAGTGGTGTTCGGGCATTGTAGGGGGTCATGCTGGAGGTGGTGTTTTAGGGTTTAGGGCAGTGCAGCAGTGTATGGGGTCGTGCTGGGGGTGGTGTTTCACGGTTTAGGGTAGTGCAGTGGTGTTCGGACAGTGTGGGGGTCTTGCAGAGGGTGGTGTTTCAGGGTTTAGGGCAGTGGTAATTGGGCAGTGTAGGGGGTCTTGCTGGGGGTGGTGTTTCAGGGTTTAGGGCAGTAAAGTGGTATTCGGGCAGTGGTATTCGGGCAGTGGTATTCGGGCAGTGTAGGGGGTCGTGCTGGGGGTGGCGTTTCAGTGTTTAGGGCAGTGCAGTGGTGTTCAGGCAACGTGGGGGGTTGTGTGTGGGCTGCTGTTTCAGGGTTTAGGGCAGTGCAGTGGTGTTCGGGCAGTGTAGGGGGTCATGCCGGGGTTGGTGTTTAAGGGTTAAGGGCAGTTGTGTTTGGGCAGTGTTGGGGGTCGTGCTGGGACTGGTGTTTTAGGGTTTAGGGCAGTGCAGTGGTGTTCGGGCAATGTAGGGTGTCTTGCTGGGGGTGGTGTTTCAGGGTTTAGGGCAGTGCAGTGGTATTCGGGCAGTGGTATTCGGGCAGTGGTATTCGGGCAGTGTAGGGGGTCGTTCTGGGGGTGGTGTTTCAGGGTATAGAGCAGTGCAGTGGTGTTCAGGCAGTATAGGAGGTCGTGCTGGGTGTGGTGTTTTAGGGATTAGGGCAGTGCAGTGGTGTTCAGGTAGTGTAGGGGGTCGTAGTGGGGCTGGTGTTTTATGGTTTAGGGTAGTGCAATGGTGTTCGGGCAGTGTAGGGGGTCATGCTCGGGGTGAATTATTAGGGTTTAGCAAAGTGCAGTGGTGATCGGGCAGTGTAGGGTGTCGTGCTGGTGGTGGTATCTTAGGGTTTAGGGCAGTGCAGTGGTGTTCGGGCAGTGTAGGGGGTCATGCAGGGGTTGGTGTTTTAGGATTTAGGGCAGTGCAGTGGTGTTCGGGCATTGTAGGGGGTCATGCTGGAGGTGGTGTTTTAGGGTTTAGGGCAGTGCAGCAGTGTATGGGGTCGTGCTGGGGGTGGTGTTTCACGGTTTAGGGTAGTGCAGTGGTGTTCGGACAGTGTGGGGGTCTTGCAGAGGGTGGTGTTTCAGGGTTTAGGGCAGTGGTAATTGGGCAGTGTAGGGGGTCTTGCTGGGGGTGGTGTTTCAGGGTTTAGGGAAGTGCAGTGGGGTTCGGGCAGTTTAGGGGGTCGTGCTGGGTGTGATGTTTCAGGGTTTAGGGCAGTGCAGTGGTGTTCGGGCAGTGTAGGGGGTCGTGCAGGGGGTGGTGTTTCAGGGTTTAGGGCAGTAAAGTGGTGTTCAGGAAGAGTAGGGGGTCGTGCTGGGGGTGGCGTTTCAGGGTTTAGGGCAGTGCAGTGGTGTTCAGGCACTGTGGGGGTTTGTGTGTGGGCTGCTGTTTCAGGGTTTAGGGCAGTGCAGTGGTGTTCGGGCAGTGCACGGGGTCGTGCCGGGGTTGGTGTTTTAGGGTTGAGGGCAGTGCAGTGGTGTTCGGGCAGTGTAGGGGGTTGTGCCGGGGCTGGTGTTTTAGGGTTTAGGGCAGTGCAGTGGTGTTCGGGCAGTATAGTGGGTCGTGCCGGGGCTGGTGTTTTAGGGTTTTGGGCAGTGCAGTGGTGTTCGGGCAGTGTAGGGGGACGTGCCAGGGGTGGTGTTTTAGGATTTAAGGCAGAGCAGTGGTGTTTGGGCAGAGTAGGGGGTCGTGCCGGGGGTGATGTTTTAGGATTTAGTGCAGAGCAGTGGTGTTTGGGCAGAGTCAAGGGTCGTGCAGGTGCTGGGGTTTCAGGGTTTAGGGCAGTGCAGTGGTGTTCGGGCAGTGTAGGGGGTCGTGCTGGGGGTGGCGTTTCAGTGTTTAGGGCAGTGCAGTGGTGTTCAGGCAACGTGGGGGGTTGTGTGTGGGCTGCTGTTTCAGGGTTTAGGGCAGTGCAGTGGTGTTCGGGCAGTGTAGGGGGTCATGCCGGGGTTGGTGTTTAAGGGTTAAGGGCAGTGGTGTTTGGGCAGTGTTGGGGGTCGTGCTGGGACTGGTTTTAGGGTTTAGGGCAGTGCAGTGGTGTTCGGGCAGTCTAGGGGGTCGTGCTGGGGCTGGTATTTTATGGTTTAGGGTAGTGCAATGGTGTTCAGGCAGTGTAGGCGGTCGTGCTGTTTTTTTTTTTTTAGAGTTTAGGAAAGTGCAGTGGTGTTCGTGCAGTATAGGGGGTCGTGCTGGTAGTGGTGTTTTAGGGTTTAGGGCAGTGCCGTGGTGTTCGGGCAGTGTAGGGGGTCATTCTGGGGGTGGTGTTTTAGGGTTTAGGGTAGTGCAGTGGTGTTCGTGCAGTGTATGGGGTCATGCTGGGGGTGGTGTTTCAGGGTTTAGGACAGTGCAGTGGTGTTTGGGCAGTGTAGGGGGTCATGCAGAGGGTGGTGTTTCAGGGTTTAGGGCAGTGCAGTGGTGTTAGGGCAGTGTAGGGGGTCTTGCTGGGGGGGATTCAGGGTTAAGGGCAGTGGTGCAGTGGTATTTGGGCAGTGTAGGGGATATTGCAGTGGATGGTGTTTCAGGGTTTAGGGCAGTGGTGTTCGGGCAGTGTAGGGGGTCTTGCTGGGGGTAGTGTTTCAGGGTTTAGGGCAGTGCAGTGGTGTTCGGGCAGTGCAGGGGGTCATTCTGGCAGTGGTGTTTTAGGGTTTAGGGTAGAGCAGAGGTGTTCTGGCAGTGTATGGGGTCATGCTGGGGGTCGTGTTTCAGGGTTTAGGACAGTGCAGTTGTGTTCGGGCAGTGTAGGGGGTCGTTCAGAGGGTGGTGTTTCAGGGTTTAGGGCAGTGCAGTGGTGTTAGGGCAGTGTAGGGGTCTAGCAGAGGGTGATAGTTCAGGGTTTAGGGCAGTGGTGTTTGGGCAATGTAGGGTTGTCTTGCTGAGGGTGGTGTTTCAGGGTCTAGGGCAGTGGTGCTGTAGTGCCGTGGTGTTAGGGCAGTGTAGGGGGTCTTCCAGGGGGTGGTGTTTCAGCGTTTAGGGCAGTGAAATTTGGGCAGTGTAGGGGGTCTTGCTTGTGTTGGTGTTTCAGGGTTTAGGGCAGTGCAGTGGTGTTCGGGCAGTGTTGAGGGTCGTGATGAGGGTGGTGTTTCACGGTTTAGGGCAGTGCAGTGGTGTTCGGGCAGTGTAGGGGGTCATGCAGAGGGTGGTGTTTCAGGGTTTAGGGCAGTGCAGTGGTGTTCGGTCAGTGTGGGGGTCTTGCAGAGGGTAGTGTTTCAGGGTTTAGGGCTGTGGTATTTGGGCAGTGTAGGGGGTCTTGCTGGGGGTGGTGTTTCAGGGTTTAGGGAAGTGGTGTTCGGGCAATGTAGAGGTCTTGCTGGGGTGGTGTTTCAGGGTTTAGGGTAGTGAAGTGGTGTTCGGGAAGTGTAGGGGGTCATGATGGGGTGGTGTTTCAGGGTTTAGGGCAGTGCAGTTATGTTCGGGTAGTTTAGGGGATCCTGTTGGGGTTGTTGTTTCAGGGTTTAGTGCAGTGCAGTGGTGTTCAGGCAGTGTAGCGGGTCGTGCGGGGCTGGTGTTTCGGGGATTAGGGCAGTGCAGTGGTGTTCGGGCAGTGTAGGGGGTCGTGCTGGGGTGGCGTTTTAGGGTATAGGGCAGTGCAGTGGTGTTCGGGCACTGTGGGGGATCAAGCGGGGGTTGGTGTTTCAGGCCTTAGGTCAGTGCAGTGGTGTTTGGGCAGTGTAGGGGTTCATGCCGGGGTTGGTGTTTCAGGGTTTAGGGCAGTGCAGTGGTGTTCGGGCAGTGTAAGGGGTCGTGCCGGGGCTGGTGTTTCAGGGTTTAGGGCACTGCAGTGGTGTTTGGGCAGTGTAGGGGGTTGTACCGGGGCTGGTGTTTCAGGGTTTAGGGCAGTGCAGTGGTGTTCGGGCAATGTAGGGGTACGTGCCAGGGGTGCTGTTTTAGGATTTAGGGCAGAGCAGTGGTGTTCGGGTAGAGTAGGGGGTCATGCCGGGGGTGATGTTTCAGGGATTAGGGCAGAGCAGTGGTGTTAGGACATTGTAGGGGTCGTGCTGGGGGTTTTGTTTCAGGGTTTAGGGCAGTGCAGTGGTGTTCGGGCAGTGTAGGGGTTCCTGCTGGGGCTGGTGTTTTAGGGTTTAGGGATATGCAGTGGAATTCTGGCAGTCTAGGGGGTCGTGCTGGGGTTGGTGTTTTATGGTTTAGGTAGTGCAATGGTGTTCGGGCAGTGTAGGGGGTCTTGCTGGGGGGTTTTCAGGGTTAAGGGCAGTGGTGCAGTGGTATTTGGGCAGTGTAGGGGGTCTTGCAGTGGGTGGTGTTTCAGGGTTTAGGGCAGTGGTGTTCGGGCAGAGTAGGGGGTCTTTCTGGGGGTGGTGTTTCAGGGTTTAGGGCAGTGCAGTGGTGTTCGGGCAGTCTAGGGGGTCGTGCTGGGGTGGTGTTACAGGGTTTAGGGAAGTGCAGTGGTGTTTGGGAAGTGTATGGGGTCGTGCGGGGGCTGGTGTTTCAGGGTTTAGGGCAGTGCAGTGGTGTTCAGGCAGTGTAGGGGGTTGTGCTGAGGGTGGTGTTTCACAGTTTAGGGCAGTGCAGTGGTGTTCGGGCAGTGTAGGGGGTCGTGCAGAGGGTGGTGTTTCAGGGTTTAGGGCAGTGCAGTAGTGTTCGGGCAGTGTGGGGGTCTTGCAGAGGGCGGTGTTTCAGGGTTTAGGGCAGTGGTATTTGGGCAGTGGTATTTGGGCAGTGTCGGGGGTCTTGCTGGGGGTGGTGTTTCAGGGTTTAGGGTAGTGCAGTGGTGTTCAGGCAGTGTGGGGGTCTTGCAGAGGGTGGTGTTTCAGGGTTTAGGGCAGTGGTATTTGGGTAGTGTAGGGGGTCTTGCTGGGGGTGTTGTTTCAGGGTTTAGGGCAGTGGTGTTCGGGCAGTGTAGGGGGTCTTGCTGGGGGTGGTGTTTCAGGGTTTAGGGCAGTGCAGTGGTGTTCGGGCAGTGTAGAGGGTCGTGATGAGGGTGGTGTTTCACGGTTTAGGGCAGTGCTGTGGTGTTCGGGCAGCGTAGGGGGTCGTGCAGAGGGTGGTGTTTCAGGGTTTAGGGCAGTGCAGTGGTGTTCGGGCAGTGTGGGGGTCTTGCAGAGGGTGGTGTTTCAGGGTTTAGGGCAGTGGTATTTGGGCAGTGTAGGGGGTCTTGCTGGGGGTGGTGTTCCAGGGTTTAGGGCAGTGGTGTTCGGGCATCGTAGGGGTCTTGCTGGAGGTGGTGTTTCAGGGTTTAGGGTAGTGAAGTGGTGTTTGGGAAGTGTAGGGGGTCGTGATGGGGGTGGTGTTTCAGGGTTTAGGGCAGTGCAGTGATGTTCGGGTAGTTCAGGGGATCCTGTTGGGGTTGGTGTTTCAGGGTTTAGGTCAGTGCAGTAGTGTTCGGGCAGTGTAGGGGGTCGTGCCGGGGTTGGTGTTTCAGGGTTTAGGGCAGTGCAGTGGTGTTCGGGCAGTGTAAGGGGTCGTGCCGGGGCTGGTGTTTCAGGGTTTAGGGCACTGCAGTGGTGTTCGTGCAGTGTAGGGGGTCATGCCGGGGCTGGTGTTTCAGGGTTTAGGGCAGTGCAGTGGTGTTCGGGCAGTATAGTAGGTCATGCCGGGGATGGTGTTTCAGGGTTTTGGGCAGTGCAGTGATGTTCGGGCAATGTAGGGGTACATGCCAGGGGTGGTGTTTTAGGATTTAGGGCAGAGCAGTGGTGTTCAGGCAGTGTGGGGGTCTTGCAGAGGGTGGTGTTTCAGGGTTTAGGGCAGTGGTATTTGGGCAGTGTAGGGGGTCTTGCTGGGGGTGGTGTTTCAGGGTTTAGGGCAGTGGAATTTGGGCAGTGTAGGGGGTATTGCTGGGGCTGGTGTTTCAGGGTTTAGGGCAGTGCAGTGGTGTTCAGGCAGTGTAGGGGGTCATGGAATGGGTGGCGTTTCAGGGTTTAGGGCAGTGCAATGTTGTTCGGACATTGTGGGGGGTCATGCGGGGGCTGGTGTTTCCGGCTTTAGAGCAGTGCAGTGGTGTTCGGGAAGTGTAGGGGGTCATGCCGGGGCTGGTGTTTCAGGGTTTAGGTCAAGGCAGTGGTATTCGGGCAGTGTAGAGGGTCTTGCCGGGGCTGGTGTTTCAGGGTTTTGGGCAGTGCAGTGGTGTTCGGACAGTGTAGGGGTCGTGCAGGGGGTGGTGTTTCAGGGTTTAGGGCAGTGGTGTTCGGGCAGTGTAGGGGTCTTGCTGGGGGTGGTGTTTCAGGGTTTAGGGCAGTGCAGTGGTGTTTAGGCAGTGTAGGGGGTCGTGCTGAGGGGGTGTTTCACAGTTTAGGGCAGTGCAGTGGTGTTCGGGCAGTGTAGGGGGTTGTGCAGAGGCTGGTGTTTCAAGGTTTAGGGCAGTGCAGTTGTGTTCGGGCAGTGTGGGGGTCTTGCAGAGGGTGGTGTTTCAGGGTTTAGGGCAGTGCAGTGGTGTTCGGGCAGTGTAGGGGGTCGTGCAGAGGGTGGTGTTTCAGGGTTTAGGGCAGTGCAGTGGTGTTCGGGCAGTGTGGGGATCTTGCAGAGGGCGGTGTTTCAGGGTTTAGGGCAGTGGTATTTGGGCAGTGTAGGGGGTCTTGCTGGGGGTGGTGTTTCAGGGTTTAGGGTAGTGCAGTGGTGTTCAGGCAGTGTGGGGTTCTTGCAGAGGGTGGTGTTTCAGGGTTTAGGGCAGTGGTATTTGGGCAGTGTAGGGGGTCTTGCTGGGGGTGTTGTTTCAGGGTTTAGGGCAGTGGTGTTTGGGCAGTGTAGGGGGTCTTGCTGGGGGTGGTGTTTCAGGGTTTAGGGCAGTGCAGTGGTGTTCGGGAAGTGTAGAGGGTCGTGATGAGGGTGGTGTTTCACGGTTTAGGGCAGTGCAGTGGTGTTCGGGCAGCGTAGGGGGTCGTGCAGAGGGTGGTGTTTCAGGGTTTAGGGCAGTGCAGTGGTGTTCGGGCAGTGTGGGGGTCTTGCAGAGGGTGGTGTTTCAGGGTTTAGGGCAGTGGTATTTGGGCAGTGTAGGGGGTCTTGCTGGGAGTGGTGTTTCAGGGTTTAGGGCAGTGGTGTTCGGGCAGCGTAGGGGTCTTGCTGGGGGTGGTGTTTCAGGGTTTAGGGTAGTGAAGTGGTGTTCGGGAAGTGTAGAGGGTCGTGATGGGGTGGTGTTTCAGGGTTTAGGGCAGTGCAGTGATGTTCGGGTAGTTCAGGGGATCCTGTTGGGGTTGGTGTTTCAGGGTTTAGGTCAGTGCAGTGGTGTTCGGGCAGTGTAAGGGGTCGTGCCGGGGCTGGTGTTTCAGGGTTTAGGGCACTGCAGTGGTGTTCAGGCAGTGTAGGGGGTCGTGCCGGGGCTGGTGTTTCAGGGTTTAGGGCAGTGCAGTGCTGTTCGGGCAGTATAGTTGGTCATGACGGGATTGGTGTTTCAGGGTTTTGGGCAGTGCAGTGCTGTTCGGGCAATGTAGGGGTACGTGCCAGGGGTGGTGTTTTAGGATTTATGGCAGAGCAGTGGTGTTCGGGCAGTGTGGGGGTCTTGCAGAGGGTGGTGTTTCAGGGTTTAGGGCAGTGGTATTTGGGCAGTGTAGGGGGTCTTGCTGGGGGTGGTGTTTCAGGGTTTAGGGCAGTGGTATTTGGGCAGTGTAGGGGGTCTTGCTGGGGCTGGTGTTTTAGGGTTTAGGGCAGTGCAGTGGTGTTCGGGCAGTGCAGGGGGTCATGCTGGGGGTGGTGTTACAGGGTTTAGGGAAGTGCAGTGGCGTTTTGGAAGTGTAGGGGTCGTGCGGGGGCTGGTGTTTCAGGGTTTAGGGCAGTGCAGTGGTGTTCGGGCAGTGTAGGGGGTCATGCTATGGGTGGCGTTTCAGGGTTTAGGGCAGTGCAGTGTTGTTCGGGCATTGTGGGGGGTCGTGCGGGGGCTGGTGTTTCAGGGTTTAGGGCAGTGCAGTGGTGTTCAGGCAGTGTAGGGGTCGTGCCAGGGCTGGTGTTTCAGGGTTTAGGGCAGTGCAGTGGTGTTTGGGCAGTGCAGGGGGTCATGCTGGGGGTGGTGTTACAGGGTTTAGGGAAGTGCAGTGGTGTTTGGGAAGTGTAGGGGGTCATGCGGGGGCTGGTGTTTCAGGGTTTAGGGCAGTGCAGTGGTGTTCGGGCAGTGTAGGGGGTCATGCTATGGGTGGCGTTTCAGGGTTTAGGGCAGTGCAATGTTGTTCGGACATTGTGGGGGGTCATGCGGGGGCTGGTGTTTCAGGGTTAAGGGCAGTGCAGTGGTGTTCAGGCAGTGTAGGGGTCATGCCGGGGCTGGTGTTTCAGGCTTTAGAGCAGTGCAGTGGTGTTCAGGAAGTGTAGGGGGTCATGCCGGGGCTGGTGTTTCAGGGTTTAGGTCACGGCAGTGGTATTCGGGCAGTGTAGAGGGTCTTGCCGGGGCTGGTGTTTCAGGGTTTTGGGCAGTGCAGTGGTGTTCGGACAGTGTAGGGGTCGTGCAGGGGGTGGTGTTTCAGGGTTTAGGGCAGAGGTGTTCGGGCAGTGTAGGGGGTCTTGCTGGGGGTGGTGTTTCAGGGTTTAGGGCAGTGCAGTGGTGTTCAGGCAGTGTAGGGGGTCGTGCTGAGGGTGGTGTTTCACAGTTTAGGGCAGTGCAGTGGTGTTCGGGCAGTGTAGGGGGTCGTGCAGCGGGTGGTGTTTCAAGGTTTAGGGCAGTGCAGTGGTGTTCGGGCAGTGTGGGGGTCTTGCAGAGGGTGGTGTTTCAGGATTTAGGGCAGTGCAGTGGTTTTCGGGCAGTGTAGGGGGTCGTGCAGAGGGTGGTGTTTCAGGGTTTAGGGCAGTGCAGTGGTGTTCAGGCAGTGTGGGGGTCTTGGAGAGGGCGGTGTTTCAGGGTTTAGGGCAGTGGTATTTGGGCAGTGTCGGGGGTCTTGCTGGGGGTGGTGTTTCAGGGTTTAGGGTAGTGCAGTGGTGTTCAGGCAGTGTGGGGGTCTTGCAGAGGGTGGTGTTTCAGGGTTTAGGGCAGTAGTATTTGGGCAGTGTAGGGGGTCTTGCTGGGGGTGTTGTTTCAGGGTCTAGGGCAGTGGTGTTCGGGCAGTGTAGGGGGTCTTGCTGGGGGTGGTGTTTCAGGGTTTAGGGCAGTGCAGTGGTGTTTGGGCAGTGTAGAGGGTCGTGATGAGGGTGGTGTTTCACGGTTTAGGGCAGTGCAGTGGTGTTCGGGCAGCGTAGGGGGTCGTGCAGAGGGTGGTGTTTCAGGGTTTAGGGCAGTGCAGTGGTGTTCGGGCAGTGTGGGGGTCGTGCAGAGGGTGGTGTTTCAGGGTTTAGGGTAGTGGTATTTTGGCAGTGTAGGGGGTTTTGCTGGGGGTGGTGTTTCAGGGTTTAGGGCAGTGGTGTTCGGGCAGCGTAGGGGTCTTGCTGGGGGTGGTGTTTCAGGGTTTAGGGTAGTGCAGTGAAGTTCGGGTAGTTCAGGGGATCCTCTTGGGGTTGGTGTTTCAGGGTTTAGGTCAGTGCAGTGGTGTTTGGGCAGTGTAGGGGGTCGTTCCAGGGTTGGTGTTTCAGGGTTTAGGGCAGTGCAGTGGTGTTCGGGCAGTGTAAGGGGTCGTGCCGGGGCTGGTGTTTCAGGGTTTAGGGCACTGTAGTGGTGTTCGGGCAGTGTAGGGGGTCGTGCCGGGGCTGGTGTTTCAGGGTTTAGGGCAGTGCAGCGGTGTTCGGACAGTATAGTTGGTCATGCCGGGGTTGGTGTTTCAGGGTTTTGGGCAGTGCAGTGATGTTCGGGCAATGTAGGGGTACGTGCCAGGGGTGGTGTTTTAGGATTTAGCGCAGAGCAGTGGTGTTCAGGCAGTGTGGGGGTCTTGCAGAGGGTGGTGTTTCAGGGTTTAGGGCAGTGGTATTTGGGCAGTGTAGGGGGTCTTGCTGGGGGTGGTGTTTCAGGGTTTAGGGCAGTGGTATTTGGGCAGTGTAGGGGGTCTTGCTGGGGGTGGTGTTTCAGGGTTTAGGGCAGTGCAGTGGTGTTCAGGCAGTGTGGGGGTCTTGCAGAGGGTGGTGTTTCTGGGTTTAGGGCAGTGGTATTTGGGCAGTGTAGGGGGTCTTGCTGGGGGTGGTGTTTCAGGGTTTGGGGTAGTGCAGTGGTGTTCAGGCAGTGTGGGGGTCTTGCAGAGGGTGGTGTTTCAGGGTTTAGGGCAGTGGTATTTGGGCAGTGTAGAGGGTCTTGCTGGGGGTGTTGTTTCAGGGTTTAGGGCAGTGGTGTTCGGGCAGTGTAGGGGGTCTTGCTGGGGGTGGTGTTTCAGGGTTTAGGGCAGTGCAGTGGTGTTTGGGCAGTGTAGAGGGTCATGATGAGGGTGGTGTTTCATGGTTTAGGGCAGTGCTGTGGTGTTCGGGCAGCGTAGGGGGTCGTTCAGAGGGTGGTGTTTCAGGGTTTAGGGCAGTGCATTGGTGTTCGGGCAGTGTGGGGGTCTTGCAGAGGGTGGTGTTTCAGGGTTTAGGGCAGTGGTATTTGGGCAGTGTAGGGGGTCTTGCTGGGGGTGGTGTTTCAGGGTTTAGGGCAGTGGTGTTCGGGCAGCGTAGGGGTCTTGCTGGGGGTGGTGTTTCAGGGTTTAGGGTAGTGAAGTGGTGTTCGGGAAGTGTAGGGGGTCATGATGGGGGTGGTGTTTCAGGGTTTAGGGCAGTGCAGTGATGTTCGGGTAGTTCAGGGGATCCTGTTGGGGTTGGTGTTTCAGGGTTTAGGTCAGTGCAGTAGTGTTCGGGCAGTGTAGGGGGTCGTGCCGGGGTTGGTGTTTCAGGGTTTAGGGCAGTGCAGCGGTGTTCGGACAGTGTAAGGGGTCGTGCCGGGGCTGGTGTTTCAGGGTTTAGGGCACTGCAGTGGGTTTTGTGCAGTGTAGGGGGTCGTGCCGGGGCTGGTGTTTCAGGGTTTACGGCAGTGCAGTGGTGTTCGGGCAGTATAGTTGGTCATGCCGGGGTTGGTGTTTCAGGGTTTTGGGCAGTGCAGTGATGTTCGGGCAATGTAGGGGTACGTGCCAGGGGTAGTGTTTTAGGATTTAGGGCAGAGCAGTGGTGTTCAGGCAGTGTGGGGGTCTTGCAGAGGGTGGTGTTTCAGGGTTTAGGGCAGTGGTATTTGGGCAGTGTAGGGGGTCTTGCTGGGGGTGGTGTTTCAGGGTTTAGGGCAGTGGTATTTGGGCAGTGTAGGGGGTCTTGCTGGGGCTGGTGTTTCAGGGTTTAGAGCAGTGCAGTGGTGTTCAGGCAGTGTAGGGGGTCATGCTATGGGTGGCGTTTCAGGGTTTAGGGCAGTGCAATGTTGTTCGGACATTGTGGGGGGTCATGCGGGGGCTGGTGTTTCAGGGTTAAGGGCAGTGCAGTGGTGTTCGGGCAGTGTAGGGGTCATGCCGGGGCTGGAGTTTCAGGCATTAGAGCAGTGCAGTGGTGTTCGGGAAGTGTAGGGGGTCATGCTGGGGCTGGTGTTTCAGGGTTTAGGTCACGGCAGTGGTATTCGGGCAGTGTAGAGGGTCTTGCCGGGGCTGGTGTTTCAGGGTTTTGGGCAGTGCAGTGGTGTTCGGACAGTGTAGGGGTCGTGCAGGGGGTGGTGTTTCAGGGTTTAGGGCAGTGGTGTTCGGGCAGTGTAGGGGTCTTGCTGGGGGTGGTGTTTCAGGGTTTAGGGCAGTGCAGTGGTGTTCAGGCAGTGTAGGGGGTCATGCTGAGGGGGTGTTTCACAGTTTAGGGCAGTGCAGTGGTGTTCGGGCAGTGTAGGTGGTTGTGCAGAGGGTGGTGTTTCAAGGTTTAGGGCAGTGCAGTGGTGTTCGGGCAGTGTGGGGGTCTTGCAGAGGGCAGTGTTTCAGGGTTTAGGGCAGTGGTGTTCGGGCAGTGTAGGGGGTCGTGCAGAGGGTGGTGTTTCAGGGTTTAGGGTAGTGCAGTGGTGTTCAGGCAGTGTGGGGGTCTTGCAGAGGGTGGTGTTTCAGGGTTTAGGGCAGTGGTATTTGGGCAGTGTAGGGGGTCTTGCTGGGGGTGTTGTTTCAGGGTTTAGGGCAGTGGTGTTCGGGCAGTGTAGGGGGTCTTGCTGGGGGTGGTGTTTCAGGGTTTAGGGCAGTGCAGTGGTGTTCGGGCAGTGTAGAGGGTCGTGATGAGGGTGGTGTTTCTCGGTTTAGGGCAGTGCAGTGGTGTTCGGGCAGCGTAGGGGGTCGTGCAGAGGGTGGTGTTTCAGGGTTTAGGGCAGTGCAGTGGTGTTCGGGCAGTGTGGGGGTCTTGCAGAGGGTGGTGTTTCAGGGTTTAGGGCAGTGGTATTTGGGCAGTGTAGGGGGTCTTGCTGGGAGTGGTGTTTCAGGGTTTAGGGCAGTGGTGTTCGGGCAGTATAGGGGTCTTGCTGGGGGTGGTGTTTCAGGGTTTAGGGTAGTGAAGTGGTGTTCGGGAAGTGTAGGGGGTCGTGATGGGGTGGTGTTTCATGGTTTAGGGCAGTGCAGTGATGTTCGGGTAGTTCAGGGGATCCTGTTGGGGTTGGTGTTTCAGGGTTTAGGTCAGTGCAGTGGTGTTCGGGCAGTGTAGGGGGTCGTGCCGGTGTTGGTGTTTCAGGGTTTAGGGCAGTGCAGTGGTGTTCGGGCAGTGTAAGGGGTCTTGCCGGGGCTGGTGTTTCAGGGTTTAGGGCACTGCAGTGGTGTTCAGGCAGTGTAGGGGGTCGTGCCGGGGCTGGTGTTTCAGGGTTTAGGGCAGTGCAGTGGTGTTCGGGCAGTATAGTTGGTCATGCTGGGGTTGGTGTTTCAGGGTTTTGGGCAGTGCAGTGCTGTTCGGGCAATGTAGGGGTACGTGCCAGGGGTGGTGTTTTAGGATTTAGGGCAGAGCAGTGGTGTTCGGGCAGTGTGGGGGTCTTGCAGAGGGTGGTGTTTCAGGGTTTAGGGCAGTGGTATTTGGGCAGTGTAGGGGGTCTTGCGGGGGTGGTGTTTCAGGGTTTAGGGCAGTGGTATTTGGGCAGTGTAGGGGGTCTTGCTGGGGCTGGTGTTTCAGGGTTTGGGGCAGTGCAATGGTGTTCGGGCAGTGCAGGGGGTCATGCTGGGGGTGGTTTTACAGGGTTTAGGGAAGTGCAGTGGTGTTTGGGAAGTGTAGGGGTCGTGCGGGGGCTGGTGTTTCAGGGTTTAGGGCACTGCAGTGGTGTTCGGGCAGTGTAGGGGGTCATGCTATGGGTGGTGTTTCAGGGTTTAGGGCAGTGCAGTGTTGTTCGGGCATTGTGGGGGGTCGTGCGGGGTCTGGTGTTTCAGGGTTTAGGGCAGTGCAGTGGTGTTCAGGCAGAGTAGGGGTCGTGCCGGGGCTGGTGTTTCAGGGTTTAGGGCAGTGCAGTGGTGTTCGGGCAGTGCAGGGGGTCATGCTGGGGGTGGTGTTACAGGGTTTAGGGAAGTGCAGTGGTGTTTGGGAAGTGTAGGGGGTCGTGCGGGGGCTGGTGTTTCAGGGTTTAGGGCAGTGCAGTGGTGTTCGGGCAGTGTAGGGGGTCATGCTATGGGTGGCGTTTCAGGGTTTAGGGCAGTGCAATGTTGTTCGGACATTGTGGGGGGTCATGCGGGGGCTGGTGTTTCAGGGTTAAGGGCAGTGCAGTGGTGTTCGGGCAGTGTACGGGTCATGCCGGGGCTGGTGTTTCAGGCTTTAGAGCAGTGCAGTGGTGTTCTGGAAGTGTAGGGGGTCATGCCGGGGCTGGTGTTTCAGGGTTTAGGTCACGGAAGTGGTATTCGGGCAGTGTAGAGGGTCTTGCCGGGGCTGGTGTTTCAGGGTTTTGGGCAGTGCAGTGGTGTTCGGACAGTGTAGGGGTCGTGCAGGGGGTGGTGTTTCAGGGTTTAGGGCAGTGGTGTTCGGGCAGTGTAGGGGGTCTGGCTGGGGGTGGTGTTTCAGGGTTTAGGGCAGTGCAGTGGTGTTTAGGCAGTGCAGGGGGTCGTGCTGAGGGTGGTGTTTCACAGTTTAGGGCAGTGCAGTGGTGTTCGGGCAGTGTAGGGGGTCGTGCAGCGGGTGGTGTTTCAAGGTTTATGGCAGTGCAGTGGTGTTCGGGCAGTGTGGGGGTCTTGCAGAGGGTGGTGTTTCAGGATTTAGGGCAGTGCAGTGGTTTTCGGGCAGTGTAGGGGGACGTGCAGAGGGTGGTGTTTCAGGGTTTAGGGCAGTGCAGTGGTGTTCGGGCAGTGTGGGGGTCTTGCAGAGGGCGGTGTTTCAGGGTTTAGGGCAGTGGTATTTGGGCAGTGTAGGGGGTCTTGCTGGGGGTGGTGTTTCAGGGTTTAGGGTAGTGCAGTGGTGTTCAGGCAGTGTGGGGGTCTTGCAGAGGGTGGTGTTTCAGGGTTTAGGGCAGTAGTATTTGGGCAGTGTAGGGGGTCTTGCTGGGGGTGTTGTTTCAGGGTCTAGGGCAGTGGTGTTCGGGCAGTGTAGGGGGTCTTGCTGGGGGTGGTGTTTCAGGCTTTAGGGCAGTGCAGTGGTGTTTGGGCAGTGTAGAGGGTCGTGATGAGGGTGGTGTTTCACGGTTTAGGGCAGTGCAGTGGTGTTCGGGCAGCATAGGGGGTCGTGCAGAGGGTGGTGTTTCAGGGTTTAGGGCAGTGCAGTGGTGTTCGGGCAGTGTGGGGGTCGTGCAGAGGGTGGTGTTTCAGGGTTTAGGGTAGTGGTATTTGGGCAGTGTAGGAGGTCTTGCTGGCGGGGTGTTTCAGGGTTTAGGGCAGTGGTGTTCGGGCAGCGTAGGGGTCTTGCTGGGGGTGGTGTTTCAGGGTTTAGGGTAGTGAAGTGGTGTTCGGGAAGTGTAGGGAGTCGTGATGGGGTGGTGTTTCAGGGTTTAGGGCAGTGCAGTGATGTTCGGGTAGTTCAGGGGATCCTGTTGGGGTTGGTGTTTCAGGGTTTAGGTCAGCGCAGTGGTGTTCGGGCAGTGTAGGGGGTCGTTCCGGGGTTGGTGTTTCAGGGTTTAGGGCAGTGCAGTGGTGTTCGGGCAGTGTAAGGGGTCGTGCCGGGGCTGGTGTTTCAGGGTTTAGGGCACTGCAGTGGTGTTCGGGCAGTGTAGGGGGTCGTGCCGTGGCTGGTGTTTCAGGGTTTAGGGCAGTGCAGCGGTGTTCGGGCAGTATAGTTGGTCATGCCGGGGTTGGTGTTTCAGGGTTTTGGGCAGTGCAGTGATGTTCGGGCAATGTAGGGGTACGTGCCAGGGGTGGTGTTTTAGGATTTAGGGCAGAGCAGTGGTGTTCAGGCAGTGTGGGGGTCTTGCAGAGGGTGGTGTTTCAGGGTTTAGGGCAGTGGTATTTGGGCAGTGTAGGGGGTCTTGCTGGGGGCGGTGTTTCAGGGTTTAGGGCAGTGGTATTTGGGCAGTGTAGGGGGTCTTGCTGGGGGTGGTGTTTCAGGGTTTAGGGCAGTGCAGTGGTGTTCAGGCAGTGTGGGGGTCTTGCAAAGGGTGGTGTTTCTGGGTTTAGGGCAGTGGTATTTGGGCAGTGTAGGGGGTCTTGCTGGGGGTGGTGTTTCAGGGTTTACGGCAGTGGTGTTCGGGCAGTGTAGGGGGTTGTGCTGGGGGTGGTATTTCAGGGTTTAGGGCAGTGCAGTGGTGTTCGGGCAGTGTGGGGGTCTTGCAGAGGGTGGTGTTTCAGGGTTTAGGCCAGTGCAGTGGTGTTCGGGCAGTGTAGGGGGTCGTGCAGAGTGTGGTGTTTCAGGGTTTAGGGCAGTGCAGTGGTGTTCGGGCAGTGTGGGGGTCTTGCAGAGGGTGGTGTTTCAGGGTTTAGGGCAGTGGTATTTGGGCAGTGTAGGGGGTCTTGCTGGGGGTGGTGTTTCAGGGTTTAGGGCAGTGGTTTTCGGGCAGTGTAGGGGGTCTTGCTGGGGGTGGTGTTTCAGGGTTTAAGGCAGTGCAGTGGTGTTTGGGCAGTGTAGAGGGTTGTGCTGAGGGTGGTGTTTCACGGTTTAGGGCAGTGCAGTGGTGTTCGGGCAGTGTAGGGGTCGTGCAGAGGGTGGTGTTTCAGGGTGTAGGGCAATGCAGTGGTGTTCGGGCAGTGTGGGGGTCTTGCAGAGGGTGGTGTTTCAGGGTTTAGGCCAGTGGTATTTGGGCATTGTAGGGGGTCTTGCTGGGGTCGGTGTTTCAGGGTTTAGGGCAGTGGTGTTCGGGCAGTGTAGGGGTCTTGCTGAGGGTGGTGTTTCAGGGTTTAGGGTAGTGAAGTGGTGGTCGGGAAGTGTAGGGAGTCGTGATGGGGGTGGTGTTTCAGGATTTAGGGCAGAGCAGTGGTGTTCAGGCAGTGTGGGGGTCTTGCAGAGGGTGGTGTTTCAGGGTTTAGGGCAGTGGTATTTGGGCAGTGTAGGGGGTCTTGCTGGGGGCGGTGTTTCAGGGTTTAGGGCAGTGGTATTTGGGCAGTGTAGGGGGTCTTGCTGGGGGTGGTGTTTCAGGGTTTAGGGCAGTGCAGTGGTGTTCAGGCAGTGTGGGGGTCTTGCAGAGGGTGGTGTTTCTGGGTTTAGGGCAGTGGTATTTGGGCAGTGTAGGGGGTCTTGCTAGGGGTGGTGTTTCAGGGTTTAGGGCAGTGGTGTTCGGGCAATGTAGGGGGTTGTGCTGGGGGGTGGTATTTCAGGGTTTAGGGCAGTGCAGTGGTGTTCGGGCAGTGTGGGGGTCTTGCAGAGGGTGGTGTTTCAGGGTTTAGGCCAGTGCAGTGGTGTTCGGGCAGTGTAGGGGGTCGTGCAGAGTGTGGTGTTTCAGGGTTTAGGGCAGTGCAGTGGTGTTCGGGCAGTGTGGGGGTCTTGCAGAGGGTGGTGTTTCAGGGTTTAGGGCAGTGGTATTTGGGCAGTGTAGGGGGTCTTGCTAGGGGTGGTGTTTCAGGGTTTAGGGCAGTGGTTTTCGGGCAGTGTAGGGGGTCTTGCTGGGGGTGGTGTTTCAGGGTTTAAGGCAGTGCAGTGGTGTTTGGGCAGTGTAGAGGGTTGTGCTGAGGGTGGTGTTTCACGGTTTAGGGCAGTGCAGTGGTGTTCGGGCAGTGTAGGGGTCGTGCAGAGGGTGGTGTTTCAGGGTGTAGGACAATGCAGTGGTGTTCGGGCAGTGTGGGGGTCTTGCAGAGGGTGGTGTTTCAGGGTTTAGGCCAGTGGTATTTGGGCATTGTAGGGGGTCTTGCTGGGGTCGGTGTTTCAGGGTTTAGGGCAGTGGTGTTCGGGCAGTGTAGGGGTCTTGCTGAGGGTGGTGTTTCAGGGTTTAGGGTAGTGAAGTGGTGTTCGGGAAGTGTAGGGAGTCGTGATGGGGGTGGTGTTTCAGGGTTTAGGGCAGTGCAGTGATGTTCGGGTAGTTTAGGGGATCCTGTTGGGGTTGGTGTTTCAGGGTTTAGGGCAGTGCAGTGGTGTTCGGGCAGTGTAGGGGGTCGTGCGGGGGCTGGTGTTTCAGGGTTTAGGGCAGTGCAGTGGTGTTCGGGCAGTGTAGGGGCTCATGCTGGGGGTGGCGTTTTAGGGTATAGGGCAGTGTAGTGGTGTTCGGGCACTGTAGGGGGTCGTGCTGGGGCTGGTGTTTCAGGGTTCAGGGCAGTGCAGTGGTGTTCGGGCAGTGTAGGGGGTCGTGCCGGGGCTGGTTTTTTAGGGTTTAGGGCAGTGCAGTGGTGTTCGGGCAGTATAGTGGGTCATTCCAGGGCTGGTGTTTTAGGGTTTTGGGCAGTGCAGTGGTGTTCGGGCAGTGTAGGGGGACGTGACAGGGGTGGTGTTTTAGGATTTAGGGCATAGCAGTGGTGTTCGGTAGCGTAGGGGGTCATGCCGGGGGTGATATTTCAGGGATTAGGGCAGAGCAGTGGTGTTTGGGCATTGTTGGGGGTCGTGCTGGGGGTTTTGGTTCAGGGATTAGGGCAGAGCAGTGGTTTTCGTGCAGTGTAGGGGGTCATGCTGGGGGTTTTGTTTCAGGGTCTAGGGCAGTGCACTGGTGTTTGGGCAGTGTTGGGGGTCGTGCTGGGGTTGGTGTTTTAGGGTTTAGGGCAGTGCAGTGGTGTTCCGGCAGTCTAGGGGGTCGTGCTGGGTCTAGTATTTTATGGTTTAGGGTAGTGCAATGGTGTTCAGGCAGTGTAGGCAGTCGTGCTGTTTTTTTTTTTTAGGGTTTAGGAATGTGCAGTGGTGTTCGTGCTGCTAGTGGTGTTTTAGGGTTTAGGGCAGTGTAGTGGTGTTCGGGCAGTATATTGGGTAATTCTGGGGGTCTTGTTTTAGGGTTTAGGGTAGTGCAGTGGTGTTCGGGCAATGTAGGGGGTCGTGCTGGGGGTGGTGTTTCAGGGTCTAGGGCAGTGGTGCCGTGGTGTTAGGGCAGTGTAGGGGGTCTTCCAGGGGGTGGTGTTTCAGCGTTTAGGGCAGTGGTATTTGGGCAGTGTAGGGGGTCTTCCAGGGGGTTGTGTTTCAGCGTTTAGGGCAGTGGTATTTGGGCAGTGTAGGGGGTCTTGCTTGTGTTGGTGTTTCAGGGTTTAGGGCAGTGCAGTGGTGTTCAGGCAGTGTAGGGGTCGTGCTGGGGCTGGTGTTTCAGGGTTTAGGGCAGTGCAGTGGTTTTCGGGAAGTGTAGGGGGTCATGCTGGGGCTGGTGTTTCAGGGTTTAGGGCAGAGCAGTGGTGTTCGGGCATTGTTGGGGGTCGTGCTGGGGGTTTTGTTTCAGGGATTAGGGCAGAGCAGTGGTTTTCGTGCAGTGTAGGGGGTCATGCTGGGGGTTTTGTTTCAGGGTCTAGGGCAGTGCACTGGTGTTTGGGCAGTGTTGGGGGTCGTGCTGGGGTTGGTGTTTTAGGGTTTAGGGCAGAACAGTGGTGTTCGGGCAGTGTAGGGGGTCGTGCTGGGGGTTGTGTTTTAGGGTTTAGGGCAGAGTAGTGGTGTTCGGGCTGTGTAGGGGGATGTGTGTGACTGGTGTTATAGGGTTTAGGGCAGAGCAGTGGTGTTCGGGCAGTGTAGGGGTACGTGCTGGGGTGGTGTTTCAGGGTTTAGGGCAGTGCAGTGGTGATCGGGCAGTGTAGGGGGTCATGCAGGGGTTGGTGTTTCAGGGTTTAGGGCAGTGCAGTGGTGTTCGGGCATTGTTGGGGGTCTTTCTGGGGGTGGTGTTTCAGGGTTTAGTGCAGTGGTGTTCGGGCAGTGTAGGGGGTCTTGCTGTGGGTGGTGTTTCAGGGTTTAGGGCAGTGCAGTGGTGTGCGGGCAGTGTTGGGGGTCTTGCTGGGGGTGGTGTTTCAGGATTTAGGGCAGAGGTGTTCAGGCAGTGTAGGGGTTTTTTCTGGGGGTGTTGATTCAGGGTTTAGACCAGTGCAGTGGTGTTTGGGCAGTGAAGGGGGTCTTGATGGGGGTGGTGTTTTAGGGTTTAGGGCAGTGCAGTGTTCTTCGGGCAGTGTTGGGGTTCGTGTAGGTGGGGTGTTTCAGGGTTTTGGGCAGTGCAGTGGTGTTCGGGCAGTGTAGGTGGTCATGCTGGGGTGGTGTTTCAGGGTCTAGGGGAGTACAGTGGTGTTCGGGCAGTGTAGAGGGTCCTGCTGGGGGTGGTTATTCAGGGTTTAGGCCAGTGCAGTGGTGTTCGGGCAGTGTAGGGTGTCGTGCAGGGGGTGATGTTTCAGGGTTTAGGGCGGTGCAGTGGTGTTTGGCAGTGGAGGGGGTTGTGCAGGGGGTGTTAGTTCTGGGTTTAGGGCAATGCAGTGGTTTTCAGGCAGTGTAGGGGGTCTTGCTGGGTATGGTGTTTCAGGGTTTTGGGCAGTGCAGTGGTATTCAGGCAGTGTAGGGGGTGTTGCTGGGGGTGGTGTTTAAGGTTTAGTGATGTGGTGTTCAGGCAGTGCAGGGGGTCTTGCTGGGGGTGGTGTTTCATGATTTAGAGCAGTGCAGTGGTGTTCGGGCAGTGTAGGGGTTCTTGCTGGGGGTGGTGTTTCAGGGTTTAAGGGAGTGCAGTGGTGTTCGGGCAGTGTAGGTGGTCGTGCTGGGGGTGTTATTTTAGGGTTTAGGGTAGTGCAGTGGTGTTCGGGCAGTGTAGGGGTCATGCAGGGGGTGGTCTGTCAGGGTTTAGGACAGTGCAGTGGTATTCGGGCAGTGTAGGGGGTCGTACTGGGGGTGGTGTTTCAGGGTTTATTGCAGTGCAGTGGTGTTCGGGCAGTGTAGGGGGTCATACTAGGGCTGTTGTTTCAGGGGTTAGGGCACAGTAGAGGGTCCTGCATAGGGTGGTGTTTCAGGGTTTAGGGCAGTGCAGTTGTGTTCGGGCAGTGTAAGGGGTCGTGCTGGGGCTGGTGTTTTATGGTTTAGGGCAGTACAGTGGTGTTTGGGCAGTGTAGGGGTTTGTGCTGGGGGTGGTGTTTTAGGGTTTAGCGCAGAGTAGTGGTGTTCGGGCAGTGTAGGGGGTTGTGCAGGGGGTGGTGTTTCAGGGTTTAGGGCAGTGCAGTGGTGTTCGGGCAGTGTAGGGGGTCGTGCAGGGGGTGATGTTTCAGGGTTTAGGGCAGTGCAGTCGTTTTCGGGCAGTGTTGGGGGCCTTGCTGTGGGTTGTGTTTCAGGGTTTAGGGCAGTGCAGTGGTGTGCGGGCAGTGTAGGGGGTCTTGCTGGGGGTGGTGTTTCAGGGTTTTGGGCAGTGCAGTGGTGTTCGGGCAGTGTAGGTGGTCATGCTGTGGTGGTGTTTCAGGGTCTAGGGGAGTACAGTGGTGTTCGGGCAGTGTAGAGGGTCATGCTGGGGGTGGTTATTCAGGGTTTAGGATAGTGCAGTGGTGTTCGGGCAGTGTAGGGTGTCATGCAGGGGGTGATGTTTCAGGGTTTAGGGCAGTGCAGTGGTGTTCGGGCATTGTTGGGGGTCGTGCTGGGGGTTTTGTTTCAGGGATTAGGGCAGAGCAGTGGTTTTCGTGCAGTGTAGGGGGTCATGCTGGGGGTTTTGTTTCAGGGTCTAGGGCAGTGCACTGGTGTTTGGGCAGTGTTGGGGGTCGTGCTGGGGTTGGTGTTTTAGGGTTTAGGGCAGTGCAGTGGTGTTCGGGCAGTCTAGGGGGTCGTGCTGGGGCTAGTATTTTATGGTTTAGGGTAGTGCAATGGTGTTCAGGCAGTGTAGGCAGTCGTGCTGTTTTTTTTTTTTTTAGGGTTTAGGAATGTGCAGTGGTTTTCGTGCTGGTAGTGGTGTTTTAGGGTTTAGGGCAGTGTAGTGGTGTTCGGGCAGTATATTGGGTCATTCTGGGGGTCGTGTTTTAGGGTTTAGGGTAGTGCAGTGGTGTTCGGGCAGTGTAGGGGGTCGTGCTGGGGGTGGTGTTTCAGGGTCTAGGGCAGTGGTGCTGTGGTGTTAGGGCAGTGTAGGGGGTCTTCCAGGGGGTGGTGTTTCAGCGTTTAGGGCAGTGGTATTTGGGCAGTGTAGGGGGTCTTCCAGGGGGTGGTGTTTCAGCGTTTAGGGCAGTGGTATTTGGGCAGTGTAGGGGTCTTGCTTGTTTTGGTGTTTCAGGGTTTAGGGCAGTGCAGTGGTGTTCGGGCAGTGTAGGGGTCGTGCCGGGGCTGGTGTTTCAGGGTTTAGGGCAGTGCAGTGGTTTTCGGGAAGTGTAGGGGGTCATGCCGGGGCTGGTGTTTCAGGGTTTAGGACAGTGCAGTGGTGTTCGGACAGTGTAGGGGTCGTGCAGGGGGTGTTGTTTCAGGGTTTAGGGCAGTGCAGTGGTTTTCGGGCAGTGTATGGTGTCTTACTGGGGGTGGTGTTTCAGGGTTTAGGTCAGTGCAGTGGTGTTCGGGCAGTGTAGGGGGTTTTGCTGGGAGTGGTGTTGCAGGGTTTACGGCAGTGGTGTTCGGGCAATGTAGGGTGTCTTGCTGGGGGTGGTGTTTCAGGGTTTAGGGCAGTGCAGTGGTATTCGGGCAGTGGTATTCGGGCAGTGGTATTCGGGCAGTGTAGGGGGTCGTTCTGGGGGTGGTGTTTCAGGGTATAGAGCAGTGCAGTGGTGTTCAGGCAGTATAGGGGTCGTGCTGGGTGTGGTGTTTTAGGGATTTGGGCAGTGCAGTGGTGTACAGGTAGTGTAGGGGGTCGTAGTGGGGCTGGTGTTTTATGGTTTAGGGTAGTGCAATGGTGTTCGGGCAGTGTAGGGGGTCATGCTCGGGGTGGATTATTAGGGTTTAGCAAAGTGCAGTGGTGATCGGGCAGTGTAGGGGGTCATGCAGGGGTTGGTGTTTTAGGATTTAGGGCAGTGCAGTGGTGTTCGGGCATTGTAGGGGGTCATGCTGGGGGTGGTGTTTTAGGGTTTAGGGCAGTGCAGCAGTGTATGGGGTCGTGCTGGGGGTGGTGTTTCATGGTTTAGGGTAGTGCAGTGGTGTTCGGACAGTGTAAGGGGTCGTGCAGAGGGTGGTGATTCAGAGTTTACGGCAGTGCAGTGGTGATCGGGCAGTGTGGGGGGGTCTTGCAGAGGGTGGTGTTTCAGGGTTTAGGGCAGTGGTAATTGGGCAGTGTAGGGGGTCTTGCTGGGGGTGGTGTTTCAGGGTTTAGGGCAGTAAAGTGGTGTTCAGGAAGTTTAGGGGGTCGTGATGGTGGTGGAGTTTCAGGGTTTAGGGCAGTGCAGTGGGGTTCGGGCAGTTTAGGGGGTCGTGCTGGGTGTGATGTTTCAGGGTTTAGGGCAGTGCAGTGGTGTTCGGGCAGTGTAGGGGGTCGTGTAGGGGCTGGTGTTTCAGGGATTAGGGCAGGGCAGTGGTGTTCGGGCAGTGCAGGGGGTCGTGCTGGGGGTGGCGTTTCAGGGTTTAGGGCAGTGCAATGGTGTTCAGGCACTGTGGGGGTTTGTGTGTTGGCTGCAGTGGTATTTGGGCAGTGTAGGGGGTATTGCAGTGGGTGGTGTTTCAGGGTTTAGGGCAGTGGTGTTCGGGCAGTGTAGGGGGTCTTGCTGGGGGTAGTGTTTCAGGGTTTAGGGCAGTGCAGTGGTGTTCGGGCAGTGCAGGGGTCATGCTGGGGGTGGTGTTACAGGGTTTAGGGAAGTGCAGTGGTGTTTGGGAAGTGTAGGGGTCGTGCGGGGGCTGGTGTTTCAGGGTTAGGGCAGTGCAGTGGTGTTCGGGCAGTGTAGGGGGTCATGCTATGGGTGGCGTTTCAGGGTTTAGGGCAGTGCAGTGTTGTTTGGGCATTGTGGGGGGTCGTGCGGGGGCTGGTGTTTCAGGGTTTAGGACAGTGCAGTGGTGTTCAGGCAGTGTAGAGGTCGTGCCGGGGCTGGTGTTTCAGGGTTTAGGGCAGTGCAGTGGTGTTCGGGCAGTGCAGGGGGTCATGCTGGGGGTGGTGTTACAGGGTTTAGGGAAGTGCAGTGGTGTTTGGGAAGTGTAGGGGGTCGTGCGGGGGCTGGTGTTTCAGGGTTTAGGGCAGTGCAGTGGTGTTCGGGCAGTGTAGGGGGTCATGCTATGGGTGGCGTTTCAGGGTTTAGGGCAGTGCAGTGTTGTTCGGGCATTGTGGGGGGTCGTGCAGGGGCTGGTGTTTCAGGGTTTAGGGCAGTGCAGTGGTGTTCGGGCAGTGTACGGGTCGTGCCGGGGCTGGTGTGTCAGGGTTTAGGGCAGTGCAGTGGTGTTTAGGAAGTGTAGGGGGTCATGCCAGGGCTGGTGTTTCAGGGTTTAGGGCATGGCAGTGGTGTTCGGGCAGTGTAGGGGGTCGTGCCGGGGCTGGTTTTTCAGGGTTTTGGGGAGTGCGGTGGTGTTCGGGCAGTGGTATTCGGGCAGTGGTATTTGGGCAGTGAAGGGGGTCATCCTGGGGGTGGTGTTTCAGGGTATAGAGCAGTGCAGTGGTGTTCAGGCAGTATAGGGGGTCGTGCTGGGTGTGGTGTTTTAGGGATTAGGGCAGTGCAGTGGTGTTCGGGCAGTGTGAGGGGTTGTGCTGGGGATGGTGTTTTAGGGTTTAGGGAAGTGCAGTGGTGTTCGGGCAGTGTTGGGGGTCGGGCTGGGGCTGGTGTTTTAGGATTTAGGGCAGTGCAGTGACGTTCAGGTAGTGTAGGGGGTCGTAGTGGGGCTGGTGTTTTATGGTTTAGGGTAGTGCCATGGTGTTCAGGCAGTGTAGGGGGTCATGCTCGGGGTGGATTATTAGGGTTTAGCAAAATGAAGGGGTGATCGGGCAGTGTAGGGTGTCGTGCTGGTGTTTTAGGGTTTAGGGCAGTGCAGTGGTGTTCGGGCAGTGTAGGGGGTCGTGCAGGGGTTGGTGTTTTAGGATTTAGAGCAGTGCAGTGGTGTTCGGGCATTGTAGGGGGTCGTGCTGGGGGTGGTGTTTTAGGGTTTAGGGCAGTGCAGCAGTGTATGGGGTCGTGCTGGGGGTGGTGTTTCGCGGTTTAGGGTAGTGCAGTGGTGTTCGGACAGTGTAAGGGGTTGTGCAGAGGGTGGTGATTCAGATTTTATGGCAGTGCAGTGTTGATCGGGCAGTGTGGGGGTCTTGCAGAGGGTGGTGTTTCAGGGTTTAGGGCAGTGGTAATTGGGCAGTGTAGGGGGTCTTGCTGGGGGTGGTGTTTCAGGGTTTAGGGCAGTGGTGTTCGGGCAGTGTAAGGGGTCCTGCTGGGGGTGGTGTTTCAGGGTTTAGGGCAGTAAAGTGGTGTTCAGGAAGTGTAGGGGTCGTGATGGTGGTGGAGTTTCAGGGTTTAGGGCAGTGCAGTGGAGTTTGGGCAGTTTAGGGGGTCGTGCTGGGTGTGATGTTTCAGGGTTTAGGGCAGTGCAGTGGTGTTGGGCAGTTAAGGGGGTCGTGCAGGGGCTGGTGTTTCAGGATTTAGGGCAGTGCAGTGGTGCTCGGGTAGTGCAGGGGGTCGTGCTGGGGGTGGTGTTTCAGGGTTTAGGGCAGTGCAGTGGTGTTCGGGCAGTGTAGGGGGTCGTGCCGGGGTTGGTGTTTTAGGGTTGAGGGCAGTGCAGTGGTGTTCGGGCAGTGTAGGGGGTCGTGCCGGGGCTGGTGTTTTAGGGTTTAGGGCAGTGCAGTGGTGTTAGGGCAGTATAGTGGGTCGTGCCGGGGCTGGTGTTTTTGGGTTTTGGGCAGTTCAGTGGTGTTCGGGCAGTGTAGGGGGATGTGCCAGGGGTGGTATTTTAGGATTTAAGGCAGAGCAGTGGTGTTTGCGCAGAGTAGGGGGTCGTGCCGGGGGTGATGTTTTAGGATTTAGTGCAGAGCAGTGGTGTTTGGGCAGTGTAAGGGGTCTTGCTGGGGGTGGTGTTTCAGGGTTTAGGGCAGTAAAGTGGTGTTCAGGAAGTGTAGGTGTCGTGATGGTGGTGGAGTTTCAGGGTTTAGGGCAGTGCAGTGGAGTTCGGGCAGTTTAGGGGGTCATGCTGGGTGTGATGTTTCAGGGTTTAGGGCAGTGCACTGGTGTTGGGCAGTGTAGGGGGTCGTGCAGGGGCTGGTGTTTCATGGTTTAGGGCAGTGCAGTGGTGTTCGGGTAGTGCAGGGGGTCGTGCTGGGGGTGGCGTTTCAGGGTTTAGGGCAGTAAAGTGGTGTTCGGGCAGTGTAGGGGGTCGTGCAGGGGCTGGTGTTTCAGGGTTTAGGGCAGTGCAGTGGTGCTCGGGTAGTGCAGGGGCTCGTGCTGGGGGTGGTGTTTCAGGGTTTAGGACAGTGCAGTGGTGTTCGGGCAGTGTAGGGGGTCGTGCCGGGGTTGGTGTTTTAGGGTTGAGGGCAGTGCAGTGGTGTTCGGGCAGTGTAGGGGGTCGTGCCGGGGCTGGTGTTTTAGGGTTTTGGGCAGTTCAGTGGTGTTCGGGCAGTGTAGGGGGACATGCCAGGGGTGGTATTTTAGGATTTAAGGCAGAACAGTGGTGTTTGCACAGAGTAGGGGGTCGTGCCGGGGGTGATGTTTTAGGATTTAGTGCAGAGCAGTGGTGTTTGGGCAGTGTAACGGGTCTTGCTGGGGGTGGTGTTTCAGGGTTTAGGGCAGTAAAGTGGTGTTCAGGAAGTGTAGGGGTCGTGATGGTGGTGGAGTTTCAGGGTTTAGGGCAGTGCAGTGGAGTTCGGGCAGTTTAGGGGGTCGTGCTGGGTATGATGTTTCAGGGTTTAGGGCAGTGCAGTGGTGTTCGGGCAGTGTAGGGGGTCGTGCAGGGACTGGTGTTTCAGGGTTTAGGGCAGTGCAGTGGTGTTCGGGTAGTGCAGGGGGTCGTGCTGGGGGTGGCGTTTCAGGGTTTAGGGCAGTGCAGTGTGTTCGGGCAGTGTAGGGGGTCGTGCCGGGGTTGGTGTTTTAGGGTTGAGGGCAGTGCAGTGGTGTTCGGGCAGTGTAGGGGGTCGTACCGGGGCTGGTGTTTTAGGGTTTAGGGCAGTGCAGTGGTGTTCGGGCAGTATAGTGGGTCGTGCCGGGGCTGGTGTTTTAGGGTTTTGGGCAGTGCAGTGGTGTTCGGGCAGTGTAGGGGGACGTGCCAGGGGTGGTGTTTTAGGATTAAAGGCAGAACAGTGGTGTTTGGGCAGAGTAGGGGGTCGTGCCGGGGGTGATGTTTTAGGATTTAGTGCAGAGCAGTGGTGTTTGGGCAGAGTAGAGGGTTGTGCAGGGGCTGGTGTTTCAGGGTTTAGGGCCGTGCAGTGGTGTTCGGGCAGTGCATGGGGTCGTGCTGGGGGTGGCGTTTCAGGGTTTAGGGCAGTGCAGTGGTGTTCAGGCAATGTGGGGGTTTGTTTGTGGGCTGCTGTTTTAGGGTTTAGGGCAGTGCAGTGGTGTTCGGGCAGTGTACGGGGTCGTGCCGGGGGTGATGTTTCAGGGATTAGGGCAGAGCAGTGGTGTTCGGACAGTGTAGGGGGTTGTGCTGGGGGTTTTGTTTCAGGGTTAAGGGCAGTGCAGTGGTGTTCGGGCAGTGTAAGGGGTCGTGCAGTGGCTGGTGTTTTAGGGTTTAGGGCAGTGCAGTGGTTTTCGGGCAGTCTAGGGGGTCGTGCTGGGGCTGGTGTTTTATGGTTTAGGGTAGTGCAATGGTGTTCTGGCAGTGTAGGGGGTCATGCTGGGGGTGTTTTTTTTTAAGGTTTAGGATAGTGCAGTGGTGTTCGGGCAGTGTAGGGGGTCCTGCTGATAGTGGTGTTTTAGTATTTAGGGCAGTGCAGTGGTGTTCGGGCAGAGTGGGGGTCTTGCAGAGGGTGGTCTTTCAGGGTTTAGTGCAGTGGTAATTGGGCAGTGTAGGGGTGTTTCTGGGGGTGGTGTTTCAGGGTTTAGGATAGTGGTGTTCGGGCAGTGTAGGGGGTCTTGCTGGGGGTGGTGTTTCAGGGTTTAGGGCAGTGAAGTGGTGTTCAGGAAGTGTAGGGGGTCGTGATGGCAATGGTGTTTCAGGGTTTAGGGCAGTGCAGTGGTGTTCGGGCAGTTTAGGGGGTCATGCTGGGGGTGGTGTTTCAGGGTTTAGGGCAGTGCAGTGGTGTGCGGACACTGTGGGGGTTTGTGCAGGGGCTGGTGTTTCAGGGTTTAGGGCAGTGCAGTGGTGTTCAGGCAGGGTAGGGGTCGTGCATGGGTTGGTGTTTCAGGGTTTTGGGCAGTGCAGTGGTGTTCGGGCAGTGTAGGGGGTCATGCCAGGGCTGGTGTTTCAGGGTTTTAGGGCACTGCAGTGGGGTTCAGGCAGTGTAGGGGGTCGTGCCGGGGCTGCTGTTTCAGGGTTTAGGGCAGTGCAGTGGTGTTTGGACAGCATAGTGGGTCGTCCTGGGGCTGGTGTTTCAGGGTTTGGGCAGTGCAGTGGTGTTCAGGCAGTGTAGGGGGAAGTGCCATGGGTGGTGTTTTAGGATTTAGGGCAGAGCAGTGGTGTTCGGGCAGAGTAGTGGATCGTGCCAGGGGTGATGTTTCAGGGATTAGGGTTTAGGGCAGTGCAGTAGTGTTCGGGCAGTGTATGGGGTCATGCTGGGGGTGGTGTATCAGGGTTTAGGGCAGTGTAGTGGTGTTCGGGCAGTGTAGGGGGTCGTGCAGAGGGTGGTGTTTCAGGGTTTAGGGCAGTGTTATGTTATGTTATGTTAGGGGCATTTGTATTGCGCACAGCTGCCCCAGCTAAGGGGCGTCCTGGCGCATGACAAGGTAAACTTAGCCACACCTAACAGAACAAAGGGAACAACATACAAGCAGCTTTACGGAATAGAATGAGATCGTCCAAAAGGCGAATCTCCAACGGGAGAGAATTCCACAAGATAGCTACTTTCACCCGAAAGGACCGACCTCCCATACGACTCAAATTGAATCTCGGGACCACTGCCAACGCTTGGCCCAACGATCTCAAAGGGCGAGACGGTACATAAAAAGACAAAAGGTTAGAGAGGATCCGAGGAGCTAAACCCTTCAGGATCTTAAATGCCAGAAAAAGCACTTTAAAGTGAATTCTAGCTTTCACCGGCAGCCAGTGTAGAGATCGAAGAGTGCTGGACACAGAGCAGGACCTAGGCAGTCCCACTATGGCCCTAGCCGCTGCGTTTTGGACCCGTTGGAGGCGGTTAGTTTCCACCAAATTAGCCCCTACCAGGAGTGAACTGGCGTAGTCTAATCGAGAGATTATAGATGCCTGAACAACCAACTGCCTCGTGGAGGAGTCAAAAAACTTCAAGATGGATCTTAAACCTCGAAGAACTCCGAAATAACAGGCCGCAGTTTTCTTGGAGTGCCCCACGAAACTGAGAGTGGGTTCCAGCCACACTCCCAGGTTTCTCAGCTCCATAACCGGAGTTGGAACCGGCCCAAGCTCCGGAGGCCACCATCTATCTCCCCACAGGTCACGTCCCTTCCCGACAACCATAACCTCAGTCTTCTTCGCGTTGAGCTGGAGGCAATTGACATTCATCCAGCTCGCCACCGCTCTCAGTCCACTCTGGAACCTGGGGGCATCACACTCAGCGTCCCCGCTGATAGTGACCGCTAGCTGAGTGTCGTCAGCATACGAGACCATCGTCATGCCCCACTGCCTGACGACATCAGCCAGCGGCTTCACGTAAAGATTGAACAACGTGGGACTCAGCGAGGATCCCTGAGGCACCCCCAGGCCCAGGGGATAGAAATTAGACTGATGAGGAGGTATGGCAACGCAAAAGGAACGGTCGTCAAGGAAGGAGCGGAACCACTGTAAGGCGGCACCACCAATGCCCATCTCCTCCAGGCGACGCAAAAGGATAGGATGAGAGACAGTATCAAAGGCGGCGCTTAGGTCTAATAATACTAGCGCCGCCGTCTGTCCCGAATCCACCAGCCCACGAAGATGATCAACCATAACAAGAAGAGCTGTCTCCGTACTATGCCCAGCACGAAATCCCTGCTGGGTGTCATCCAAGATGTTAGCTCGGGTGAGATGGTCAGAGAGAGCCTGGTTAACATGGGCCTCCATAACTTTTGCCGGCCAGGGAAGTAAGGAAATAGGCCGGTAATTCTCCGGCCTCGAAGGATCCAATGAAGGCTTCTTCAAAATAGGAGAAACCACTGCCTGCTTCCATTTGACTGGAACCATGCCCGTCATCAGTGAAGTGTTAATGAAAGATCGCAATAGAGGGCGTCCTACAAAGCACTGATCTCTGAAGACGACAGGCTTTAATGGGTCCAAAGGTGACCCAGACTTAATTTTTAGGGTCACCCTATCAAATTCCTCAGAAGAAAGCAGAGGTAGTGACTCCATAATAGGACGGCCCGGAATCGTCACCAGAGGCCCCAATGGTGGACTGCAGTGCAGTGGTGTCGGGCAGTGCAGGGGTCTTGCAGAGGGTGGTGTTTCAGGGTTTAGGGCAGTGGTGTTCGGGCAATGTAGGGAGTCTTGCTGGGGTGGTGTTTCAGGATTTAGGGTAATGGAGCCGTGATGTTCGGGCAGTGTAGGGGGTGTGCTGGGGGTAGTGTTTCAGGGTTTAGGGCAGTGGTGTTTGGGCAGTGTAGGGGGTCGTGCGGGGCTGGTGTTTCAGGGTTTAGGGCAGTGCAGTGGTGTTCGGGCAGTGTAGGGGGTTGTGCTGGGGGTGGTGTTTTACGGTTTAGGGTTGTGCAATGCTCTTCGGGCAGTGTAGGGGGTCATGCTGGGGGTGGTTTTTTACGGTTTGGCAAAGTGCAGTGGTATTCAGGCAGTGTAGGGGGTCATGCTGGTGGTGGTGTTTTAGGGGTTAGGGCACTGCAGTGGTGTTCGGGCTGTGTAGGGGGTCTTGCTGGGGATGGTGTTTTAAGGTCTAAGGCAGTGCAGTGGTGTTCGGGCAGTGTAGGGGGTCGTGCTGGGGGTGGTGTTTTAGGGTTTAGGGCAGTGCAGTGGTGTTCGGGCACTGTATGGGGTCATGCTGGGGGTGGTGTTTCAGGGTTTAGGGCAGTGCAGTGGTGTTCGGGCAGTGTAGGGGGTCATGCAGAGGGTGGTGTTTCAGAATTTAGGACAGTGCAGTGGTGTTTGGGCAGTGTGGGGGTCTTGCAGAGGGTGGTGTTTCAGGGTTTAGGGCAGTGGTAATTGGGCAGTGTAGGGGTGTTTCTGGGGGTGGTGTTTCAGGGTTTAGGGTAGTGGTGTTCGGGCAGTGTAGGGGGTCTTGCTGGGGGTGGTGTTTCAGGGTTTAGGGCAGTGAAGTGGTATTCAGGAAGTGTAGGGGGTCGTGATGGCAATGGTGTTTCAGGGTTTTGGGCAGTGCAGTGGTGTTCGGGCAGTTTAGGGGGGCATGCTGGGGGTGGTGTTTCAGGGTTTAGGGCAGTGCAGTGGTGTTCGGGCAGTGTAGGGGGTCGTGTAGGGGCTGGGGTTTCAGGGTTTAGAGCAGTGCAGGGGTGTGCGGACACTGTGGGGGTTTGTGCAGGGGCTGGTGTTTCAGGGTTTAGGGCAGTGCAGTGGTGTTCAGGCAGGGTAGGGGTCGTGCATGGGTTGGTGTTTCAGGGTTTTGGGCAGTGCAGTGGTGTTCGGGCAGTGTAGACGGTCATGCCAGGGCTGGTGTTTCAGGGTTTTAGGGCACTGCAGTGGGGTTCAGGCAGTGTAGGGGGTCGTGCCGGGGCTGCTGTTTCAGGGTTTAGGGCAGTGCAGTGGTGTTCGGACAGTATAGTGGGTCGTCCTGGGGCTGGTGTTTCAGGGTTTGGGCAGTGCAGTGGTGTTCAGGCAGTGTAGGGGGAAGTGCCATGGGTGGTGTTTTAGGATTTAGGGCAGAGCAGTGGTGTTCGGGCAGAGTAGTGGGTCGTGCCAGGGGTGATGTTTCAGGGATTAGGACAGAGCAGTGGTGTTCGGGCAGTGTAGGGGGTCGTGCTGGGGGCTTTGTTTCAGGGTTAAGGGCAGTGCAGTGGTGTTCGGGCAGTCTAGGGGGTCGTGCTGGGGCTGGTGTTTTATGGTTTAGGGTAGTGCAATGGTGTTCTGGCAGTGTAGGGGGTTGTGCAGAGGGTGGTGTTTTATGGTTTAGGGTAGTGCATTGGTGTTCGGGCAGTGTAGGGGGTCGTGTTGGGGGTTTTGTTTCAGGGTTAAGGGCAGTGCAGTGGTGTTCGGGCAGTCTAGGGGGTTGTGATGGGGCTGGTTTTTTAGGGTTTAGGAAAGTGCAGTGGTGTTCGGGCAGTGTAGGGGGTCGTGCTGGTAGTGGTGTTTTAGGGTTTAAGGCAGTGCAGTGGTGTTCGGGCAGTGTAGGGTGTCGTGCTGTGGGAGGTGTTTTAGGGTTTAGAGCAGTGCAGTGGTGTTCGGGTAGTGTAGGGGGTCGTGCTGGGGGTGGTGTTTTAGGGTTTAGGGCAGTGCAGTGGTGTTCGGGCAGTGTAGGGGGTCGTGCTGGGGGTGGTGTTTTAGGGTTTAGGGCAGTGCAGTGGTGATCAGGCAGTGTATGGGGTCATGCCAGGGCAGGTGTTTCAGAGTTTGTTCACTGCAGTGGTGTTCGGGCAGTGTACGGGGTCGTGCCGGGGGTGATGTTTCAGGGATTAGGGCAGAGCAGTGGTGTTCGGGCAGTGTAGGGGGTTGTGCTGGGGGTTTTGTTTCAGGGTTAAGGGCAGTGCAGTGGTGTTCGGGCAGTGTAAGGGGTCGTGCAGTGGCTGGTGGTTTAGGGTTTAGGGCAGTGCAGTGGTTCTCGGGCAGTCTAGGGGGTCGTGCTGGGGCTGGTGTTTTATGGTTTAGGGTAGTGCAATGGTGTTCTGGCAGTGTAGGGGGTCATGCTGGGGTGGTTTTTTTTAGGGTTTAGGATAGTGCAGTGGTGTTCGGGCAGTTTAGGGGGTCCTGCTGATAGTGGTGTTTTAGGATTTAGGGTAGTGCAGTGGTGTTCGGGCAGTGTAGGGTGTCGTGCTGTGGGTGGTGCATTAGGGTTTAGGGCAGTGCAGTGGTGTTCGGGCAGTGGGGGGGTCTTGCAGAGGGTGGTGTTTCAGGGTTTAGGGCAGTGGTAATTGGGCAGTGTAGGGGTGTTTCTGGGGGTGGTGTTTCAGGGTTTAGGGTAGTGGTGTTCGGGCAGTGTAGGGGGTCTTGCTGGGGGTGGTGTTTCAGGGTTTAGGGCAGTGAAGTGGTGTTCAGGAAGTGTAGGGGGTCGTGATGGCAATGGTGTTTCAGGGTTTAGGGCAGTGCAGTGGTGTTCGGGCAGTTTAGGGGGTCTTGCTGGGGGTGGTGTTTCAGGGTTTAGGGCAGTGCAGTGGTGTTCGGGCAGTGTAGGGGGTCGTGTAGGGGCTGGGGTTTCAGGGTTTAGAGCAGTGCAGTGGTGTGCGGACACTGTGGGGGTTTGTGCGGGGGCTGGTCTTTCAGGGTTTAGGGCAGTGCAGTGGTGTTCAGGCAGGGTAGGGGTCGTGCATGGGTTGGTGTTTCAGGGTTTTGGGCAGTGCAGTGGTGTTCGGGCAGTGTTGGGGGTCATGCCAGGGCTGGTGTTTCAGGGTTTTAGGGCGCTGCAGTGGGGTTCAGGCAGTGTAGGGGGTCGTGCCGGGGCTGCTGTTTCAAGGTTTAGGGCAGTGCAGTGGTGTTCGGACAGTATAGTGGGTCGTCCTGGGGCTGGTGTTTCAGGGTTTGGGCAGTGCAGTGGTGTTCAGGCAGTGTAGGGGGAAGTGCCATGGGTGGTGTTTTAGGATTTAGGGCAGAGCAGTGGTGTTCGGGCAGAGTAGTGGGTCGTGCCAGGGGTGATGTTTCAGGGATTAGGACAGAGCAGTGGTGTTCGGGCAGTGTAGGGGGTCGTGCTGGGGGCTTTGTTTCAGGGTTAAGGGCAGTGCAGTGGTGTTCGGGCAGTCTAGGGGGTCGTGCTGGGGCTGGTGTTTTATGGTTTAGGGTAGTGCAATGGTGTTCTGGCAGTGTAGGGGGTTGTGCAGAGGGTGGTGTTTTATGGTTTAGGGTAGTGCATTGGTGTTCGAGCAGTGTAGGGGGTCGTGTTGGGGGTTTTGTTTCAGGGTTAAGGGCAGTGCAGTGGTGTTCGGGCAGTCTAGGGGGTTGTGATGGGGCTGGTTTTTTAGGGTTTAGGAAAGTGCAGTGGTGTTCGGGCAGTGTAGGGGGTCGTGCTGGTAGTGGTGTTTTAGGGTTTAAGGCAGTGCAGTGGTGTTCGGGCAGTGTAGGGTGTCGTGCTGTGGGAGGTGTTTTAGGGTTTAGAGCAGTGCAGTGGTGTTCGGGTAGTGTAGGGGGTCGTGCTGGGGGTGGTGTTTTAGGGTTTAGGGCAGTGCAGTGGTGTTCGGGCAGTGTAGGGGGTCGTGCTGGGGGTGGTGTTTTAGGGTTTAGGGCAGTGCAGTGGTGATCAGGCAGTGTATGGGGTCATGCCAGGGCAGGTGTTTCAGAGTTTGGACACTGCAGTGGTGTTCGGGCAGTGTACGGGGTCGTGCCGGGGGTGATGTTTCAGGGATTAGGGCAGAGCAGTGGTGTTCGGGCAGTGTAGGGGGTTGTGCTGGGGGTTTTGTTTCAGGGTTAAGGGCAGTGCAGTGGTGTTCGGGCAGTGTAAGGGGTCGTGCAGTGGCTGGTGGTTTAGGGTTTAGGGCAGTGCATTGGTTCTCGGGCAGTCTAGGGGGTCGTGCTGGGGCTGGTGTTTTATGGTTTAGGGTAGTGCAATGGTGTTCTGGCAGTGTAGGGGGTCATGCTGGGGGTGGTTTTTTTTAGGGTTTAGGATAGTGCAGTGGTGTTCGGGCAGTTTAGGGGGTCCTGCTGATAGTGGTGTTTTAGGATTTAGGGTAGTGCAGTGGTGTTCGGGCAGTGTAGGGTGTCGTGCTGTGGGTGGTGCATTAGGGTTTAGGGCAGTGCAGTGGTGTTCGGGCAGTGGGGGGGTCTTGCAGAGGGTGGTGTTTCAGGGTTTAGGGCAGTGGTAATTGGGCAGTGTAGGGGTGTTTCTGGGGGTGGTGTTTCAGGATTTAGGGTAGTGGTGTTCGGGCAGTGTAGGGGGTCTTGCTGGGGGTGGTGTTTCAGGGTTTAGGGCAGTGAAGTGGTGTTCAGGAAGTGTAGGGGGTCGTGATGGCAATGGTGTTTCAGGGTTTAGGGCAGTGCAGTGGTGTTCGGGCAGTTTAGGGGGTCTTGCTGGGGGTGGTGTTTCAGGGTTTAGGGCAGTGCAGTGGTGTTCGGGCAGTGTAGGGGGTCGTGTAGGGGCTGGGGTTTCAGGGTTTAGAGCAGTGCAGTGGTGTGCGGACACTGTGGGGGTTTGTGCGGGGGCTGGTCTTTCAGGGTTTAGGGCAGTGCAGTGGTGTTCAGGCAGGGTAGGGGTCGTGCATGGGTTGGTGTTTCAGGGTTTTGGGCAGTGCAGTGGTGTTCGGGCAGTGTAGGGGGTCATGCCAGGGCTGGTGTTTCAGGGTTTTAGGGCGCTGCAGTGGGGTTCAGGCAGTGTAGGGGGTCGTGCCGGGGCTGCTGTTTCAGGGTTTAGGGCAGTGCAGTGGTGTTCGGACAGTATAGTGGGTCGTCCTGGGGCTGGTGTTTCAGGGTTTGGGCAGTGCAGTGGTGTTCAGGCAGTGTAGGGGGAAGTGCCATGGGTGGTGTTTCAGGGATTAGGACAGAGCAGTGGTGTTCGGGCAGTGTAGGGGGTTGTGCTGGGGGTTTTGTTTTATGGTTTAGGGTAGTGCAATGGTGTTCTGGCAGTGTAGGGGGTCGTGTAGAGGGTGGTGTTTTATGGTTTAGGGTAGTGCATTGGTGTTCGGGCAGTGTAGGGGGTCGTGTTGGTTTTTTTTAATCAGGGTTAAGGGCAGTGCAGTGGTGTTCGGGCAGTCTAGGGGGTTGTGATGGGGCTGTTTTTTTAGGGTTTAGGAAAGTGCAGTGGTGTTCGGGCAGTGTAGGGGGTCGTGCTGGTAGTGGTGTTTTAGGGTTTAAGGCAGTGCAGTGGTGTTCGGGCAGTGTAGGGTGTCGTGCTGTGGGTGGTGTTTTAGGGTTTAGAGCAGTGCAGTGGTGTTCGGGTAGTGTAGGGGGTCGTGCTGGGGTGGTGTTTTAGGGTTTAGGGCAGTGCAGTGGTGTTCGGGCAGTGTAGGGGGTCGTGCTGGGGGTGGTGTTTTAGGGTTTAGGGCAGTGCAGTGGTGTTCGGGCAGTGTATGGGGTCGTGCCAGGCAGGTGTTTCAGAGTTTGGGCACTGCAGTGGTGTTCGGGCAGTGTACAGGGTCGTGCCGGGGGTGATGTTTCAGGGATTAGGGCAGAGCAGTGGTGTTCGGGCAGTGTAGAGGGTTGTGCTGGGGGTTTTGTTTCAGGGTTAAGGGCAGTGCAGTGGTGTTCGGGCAGTGTAGGGGTCGTGCAGTGGCTGGTGTTTTAGGGTTTAGGGCAGTGCAGTGGTTTTCGGGCAGTCTAGGGGGTCGTGCTGGGGCTGGTGTTTTATGGTTTAGGGTAGTGCAATGGTGTTCTGGCAGTGTAGGGGGTCATGCTGGGGGTGTTTTTTGTTAGGGTTTAGGATAGTGCAGTGGTGTTCGGGCAGTGTAGGGGGTCCTGCTAATAGTGGTGTTTTAGAATTTAGGGCAGTGCAGTGGTGTTCGGGCAGTGTAGGGTGTCGTGCTGTGGGTGGTGCATTAGGGTTTAGGGCAGTGCAGTGGTGTTCGGGCAGTGTAGGGGGTCGTGCTGGGGGTGGTGTTTTAGGGTTTAGGGCAGTGCAGTGGTGTTCGGCCAGTGTATGGGGTCATGCTGGGGGTGGTGTTTCAGGGTTTAGGGCAGTGCAGTGGTGTTCGGGCAGTGTAGGGGGTCATGGAGAGGGTGGTGTTTCAGGGTTTAGTGCAGTGTGAGTTGTGTTCGGGAAGTGCAGGGGTCTTGCAGAGGGTGGTGTTTCAGGGTATAGGGCAGTGGTGTTTGGGCAATGTAGGGAGTCTTGCTGGGGGTGGATTTTCAGGGTTTAGGACAGTGGAGCCGTGATGTTCGGGCAGTGTAGGGGGTCTTGCAGGGGGTGGTGTTTCAGGGTTTAGGGCAGTGGTATTTGGGCAGTGTAGGGGGTCTTGCTGGGGGTGGTGTTTAAGGCTTTAGGGCAGTGGTGTTCGGGCAGTGTAGGGGGTCTTGCTGGGGGTGGTGTTTCAGGGTTTAGGGCAGTGGTGTTCGGGCAGTGTAGCGGGTCTTGCTGGGGGTGGTGTTTCAGGGTTTAGGGCAGTGGTGCAGTGGTATTCAGGAAGTGTAGGGGGTCTTGCAGTGGGTGGTGTTTCAGGGTTTAGGGCATTGGTTTTCGGGCAGTGTAGGGGGTCTTGCTGGGGGTGGTGTTTCAGGGTTTAGGGCAGTGCAGTGGTGTTCGGGCAGTGTAGGGGGTCGTGCTGGGGGTTTTCTTTCAGGGTTAAGGGCAGTGCAGTGGTGTTCGGGCAGTCTAGGGGGTCGTGCTGGGGCTGGTGTTTTATGGTTTAGGGTAGTGCAATGGTGTTCTGGCAGTGTAGGGCGTTGTGCAGAGGGTGGTGTTTTATGGTTTAGGGTAGTGCATTGGTTTTCGGGCAGTGTAGGGGGTCGTGTTGGGGGTTTTGTTTCAGGGTTAAGGGCAGTGCAGTGGTGTTCGGGCAGTCTAGGGGGTTGTGCTGGGGCTGGTTTTTAGGGTTTAGGAAAGTGCAGTGGTGTTCGGGCAGTGTAGGGGGTCGTGCTGGTAGTGGTGTTTAAGGGTTTAAGGCAGTGCAGTGGTGTTCGGGCAGTGTAGGGTGTCGTGCTGTGGGTGGTGTTTTAGGGTTTAGAGCAGTGCAGTGGTGTTCGGGTAGTGTAGGGGGTCGTGCTGGGGGTGGTGTTTTAGGGTTTAGGGCAGTGCAGTGGTGTTCGGGCAGTGTAGGGGGTCGTGCCAGGGCAGGTGTTTCAGAGTTTGGGCACTGCAGTGGTGTTCAGGCAGTGTACGGGGTCGTGCCGGGGGTGAATATTCAGGGATTAGGGCAGAGCAGTGGTGTTCGGGCAGTGTAGGGGGTTGTGCTGGGGGGTTTGTTTCAGGGTTAAGGGCAGTGCAGTGGTGTTCGGGCAGTGTAAGGGGTCGTGCAGTGGCTGGTGTTTTAGGGTTTAGGGCAGTGCAGTGGTTTTCGGGCAGTCTAGGGGGGTCGTGCTGGGGCTGGTGTTTTATGGTTTATGGTAGTGCAATGGTGTTCTGGCAGTGTAGGGGGTCATGCTGGGGGTGGTTTTTTTAGGGTTTAGGATAGTGCAGTGGTGTTCGGGCAGTGTAGGGGGTCCTGCTGATAGTGGTGTTTTAGGATTTAGGGCAGTGCAGTGGTGTTCGGGCAGTGTAGGGTGTCGTGCTGTGGGTGGTGCATTAGGGTTTAGGGCAGTGCAGTGGTGTTCGGGCAGTGTGGGGGTCTTGCAGAGGGTGGTGTTTCAGGGTTTAGGGCAGTGGTAATTGGGCAGTGTAGGGGTGTTTCTGGGGGTGGTGTTTCAGGGTTTAGGGTAGTGGTGTTCGGGCAGTGTAGGGGGTCTTGCTGGGGGTGGTTTTTCAGGGTTTAGGGCAGTGAAGTGGTGTTCAGGAAGTGTAGGGGGTCGTCATGGCAATGGTGTTTCAGGGTTTAGGGCAGTGCAGTGGTGTTCGGGCAGTTTAGGGGGTCATGCTGGGGGTGGTGTTTCAGGGTTTAGGGCAGTGCAGTGGTGTTCGGGCAGTGTAGGGGGTCGTGTAGGGGCTGGGGTTTCAGGGTTTAGAGCAGTGCAGTGGTGTGCGGACACTGTGGGGGTTTGTGCGGGGGCTGGTGTTTCACGGTTTAGGGCAGTGCAGTGGTGTTCAGGCAGGGTAGGGGTCGTGCATGGGTTGGTGTTTCAGGGTTTTGGGCAGTGCAGTGGTGTTCGGGCAGTGTAGGGGGTCATGCCAGGGCTGGTGTTTCAGGGTTTTAGGGCACTGCAGTGGGGTTCAGGCAGTGTAGGGGGTCGTGCCCGGGCTGCTGTTTCAGGGTTTATGGCAGTGCAGTGGTGTTCGGACAGTATAGTGGGTCGTCCTGGGGCTGGTGTTTCAGGGTTTGGGCAGTGCAGTGGTGTTCAGGCAGTGTAGGGGGAAGTGCCATGGGTGGTGTTTTAGGATTTAGGGCAGAGCAGTGGTGTTCGGGCAGAGTAGTAGGTCGTGCCAGGGGTGATGTTTCAGGGATTCGGACAGAGCAGTGGTGTTCGGGCAGTGTAGGGGGTCGTGCTGGGGGTTTTGTTTCAGGGTTAAGGGCAGTGCAGTGGTGTTCGGGCAGTCTAGGGGGTCGTGCTAGGGGTTGGTGTTTTATGGTTTAGGGTAGTGCAATGGTGTTCTGGCAGTGTAGGGGGTCGTGCAGAGGGTGGTGTTTTATGGTTTAGGGTAGTGCATTGGTGTTCGGGCAGTGTAGGGGGTCGTGTTGGGGGTTTTGTTTCAGGGTTAAGGGCAGTGCAGTGGTGTTCGGGCAGTCTAGGGGGTTGTGATGGGGCTGGTTTTTTAGGGTTTAGGAAAGTGCAGTGGTGTTCGGGCAGTGTAGGGGGTCGTGCTGGTAGTGGTGTTTTAGGGTTTAAGGCAGTGCAGTGGTGTTCGGGCTGTGTAGGGTGTCGTGCTGTGGGTGGTGTTTTAGGGTTTAGAGCAGTGCAGTGGTGATCGGGTAGTGTAGGGGGTCGTGCTGGGGTGGTGTTTTAGGGTTTAGGGCAGTGCAGTGGTGTTCGGGCAGTGTAGGGGGTCGTGCTGGGGGTGGTGTTTTAGGGTTTAGGGCAGTGCAGTGGTGTTTGGGCAGTGTATGGGGTCGTGCCAGGGCAGGTGTTTCAGAGTTTGGGCACTGCAGTGGTGTTCGGGCAGTGTACGGGGTCGTGCCGGGGGTGATGTTTCAGGGATTAGGGCAGAGCAGTGGTGTTCGGGCAGTGTAGGGGGTTGTGCTGGGGGTTTTGTTTCAGGGTTAAGGGCAGTGCAGTGGTGTTCGGGCAGTGTAGGGGGTCGTGCAGTGGCTGGTGTTTTAGGGTTTAGGGCAGTGCAGTGGTTTTCGGGCAGTCTAGGGGGTCGTGCTGGGGCTGGTGTTTTATGGTTTAGGGTAGTGCAATGGTGTTCTGGCAGTGTAGGGGGTCATGCTGGGGGTGTTTTTTTTTAGGGTTTAGGATAGTGCAGTGGTGTTCGGGCAGTGTAGGGGGTCCTGCTGATAGTGGTGTTTTAGGATTTAGGGCAGTGCAGTGGTGTTCGGGCAGTGTAGGGTGTCGTGCTGTGGGTGGTGCATTAGGGTTTAGGGCAGTGCAGTGGTGTTCGGGCAGTGTAGGGGGTCATGCTGGGGTTGGTGTTTTAGGGTTTAGGGCAGTGCAGTGGTGTTCGGCTAGTGTATGGGGTCATGCTGGGGGTGGTGTTTCAGGGTTTAGGGCAGTGCAGTGGTGTTCGGGCAGTGTAGGGGGTCATGGAGAGGGTGGTGTTTCAGGGTTTAGTGGAGTGTGAGTTGTGTTCGGGAAGTGCAGGGGTCTTGCAGAGGGTGGTGTTTCAGGGTATAGGGCAGTGGTGTTTGGGCAATGTAGGGAGTCTTGCTGGGGGTGGATTTTCAGGGTTTAGGACAGTGGAGCCGTGATGTTCGGGCAGTGTAGGGGGTCTTGCAGGGGGTGGTGTTTCAGGGTTTAGGGCAGTGGTATTTGGGCAGTGTAGGGGGTCTTGCTGGGGGTGGTGTTTCAGGGTTTAGGGCAGTGGTGTTCGGGAAGTGTAGGGGGTCTTGCTGGGGGTGGTGTTTCAGGGTTTAGGGCAATGGTGTTCGGGCAGTGTAGGGGGTCTTGCTGGGGTGGTGTTTCAGGGTTTAGGGAAGTGGTGCAGTGGTGTTCAGGAAGTGTAGGGGGTCTTGCAGTGGGTGGTGTTTCAGGGTTTAGGGCATTGGTTTTCGGGCAGTGTAGGGGGTCTTGCTGGGGGTGGTGTTTCAGGGTTTAGGGCAGTGCAGTGGTGTTCGGGCAGTGTAGGGGGTCGTGCTGGGGGAAGTGTTTCAGGGTTTAGGGCAGTGGTGTTCGGGCAGTGTAGGGGGTCGTGCTGTTATGTTTTTTTTTCAGGGTTTACGGCAGTGCAGTGGTGTTCGGGCAGTGTAGGGGGTCATGCTGGGGCTAGTGTTTTAGGGTTTAGGGCAGTGCAGTGTTGTTCGGGCAGTCTAGGTGGTCGTGCTGGGGCTGGTGTTTTATGGTTTACGGTAGTGCAATGGTGTTCTGGCAGTGTAGGGGGTCATGCTGGGGATGGTTCTATAGGGTTTAGGATAGTGCAGTGGTGTTCGGGCAGTGTAGGGGGTACTGCTGATAGTGGTGTTTTAGGGTTTAGGGCAGTGCAGTGGTGTTCGGGCAGTGTAGGGTGTCGTGCTGTGGGTGCTGCATTAGGGTTTAGGGCAGTGCAGTGGTGTTCGGACAGTGTAGGGGGTCGTGCTGGGGGTGGTGTTTCAGGGTTTAGTTCAGTGTGAGTTGTGTACGGGAAGTGCAGGGGTCTTGCAGAGGGTGGTGTTTCAGGGTATAGGGCAGTGGTGTTTGGGCAATGTATGGAGTCTTGCTGGGGGGGTTTCAGGGTTTAGGACAGTGGAGCCGTGATGTTTGGGCAGTGTAGGGGGTCTTGCATGGGGTGCTGTTTCAGGGTTTAGGGCAGTGGTAATTGGGCAGTGTAGGGGGTGTTGCTGGGGGTGGTGCTTCAGGTTTTAGGGCAGTGGTGTTCGGGCAGTGTAGGGGGTCTTGCTGGGGGTGGTGTTTCAGGGTTTAGGGCAGTTAAATGGTGTTCGGGAAGTGTAGGGGGTTGTGATGGCAATGGTGTTTCAGGGTTTAGGGCAGTGCAGTGGTGTTCGGGCAGTTTAGGGGGTCGTGCTGGGGGTGGTGTTTCAGGGTTTAGGGCAGTGTAGTGGTGTTCGGGCAGTGTAGGTGGTCGTGTAGGGGCTGAGGTTTCAGGGTTTAGGGCAGTGCAGTGGTGTTCGTACACTGTGGGGGTTTGTGTGGGGGCTGATGTTTCAGGTTTTAGGGCAGTGCAGTGGTGTTCGGGCAGGGTAGGGGGTTGTGCCGGGGTTGGTGTTTCAGGGTTTAGGGCAGTGAAGTGGTGTTCGGACAGTGTAGGGGGTCATGCCGGGACTGGTGTTGCAGGGTCTAGGGCTCTTTAGTGGTGTTCAGGCAGTGTAGGGGGTCGTGCCGGGGCTGGTTTTTCAGGGTTTAGGGCAGTGCAGTGGTGTTCGGGCAGAATAGTGGGTCATGCCGGCGCTGGTGTTTCAGGGTTTTTGGCAGTGCAGTGGTGTTTGGGCAGTGTAGGGGGACATGCCAGGGGTGGTGTTTTAGGATTTAGGGCAGAGCAGTGGTGTTCGGGCAGTGTAGGGGGTCGTGCTGGGGGTGGTGTTTTAGGGTTTAGGGCAGTGCAGTGGTGTTTGGGCAGTGTATGGGGTCGTGCCAGGGCAGGTGTTTCAGAGTTTGGGCACTGCAGTGGTGTTCGGGCAGTGTACGGGGTCGTGCCGGGGGTGATGTTTCAGGGATTAGGGCAGAGCAGTGGTGTTCGGGCAGTGTAGGGGGTTGTGCTGGGGGTTTTGTTTCAGGGTTAAGGGCAGTGCAGTGGTGTTCGGGCAGTGTAGGGGGTCGTGCAGTGGCTGGTGTTTTAGGGTTTAGGGCAGTGCAGTGGTTTTCGGGCAGTCTAGGGGGTCGTGCTGGGGCTGGTGTTTTATGGTTTAGGGTAGTGCAATGGTGTTCTGGCAGTGTAGGGGGTCATGCTGGGGGTGTTTTTTTTAGGGTTTAGGATAGTGCAGTGGTGTTCGGGCAGTGTAGGGGGTCCTGCTGATAGTGGTGTTTTAGGATTTAGGGCAGTGCAGTGGTGTTCGGGCAGTGTAGGGTGTCGTGCTGTGGGTGGTGCATTAGGGTTTAGGGCAGTGCAGTGGTGTTCGGGCAGTGTAGGGGGTCATGCTGGGGTTGGTGTTTTAGGGTTTAGGGCAGTGCAGTGGTGTTCGGCTAGTGTATGGGGTCATGCTGGGGGTGGTGTTTCAGGGTTTAGGGCAGTGCAGTGGTGTTCGGGCAGTGTAGGGGGTCATGGAGAGGGTGGTGTTTCAGGGTTTAGTGGAGTGTGAGTTGTGTTCGGGAAGTGCAGGGGTCTTGCAGAGGGTGGTGTTTCAGGGTATAGGGCAGTGGTGTTTGGGCAATGTAGGGAGTCTTGCTGGGGGTGGATTTTCAGGGTTTAGGACAGTGGAGCCGTGATGTTCGGGCAGTGTAGGGGGTCTTGCAGGGGGTGGTGTTTCAGGGTTTAGGGCAGTGGTATTTGGGCAGTGTAGGGGGTCTTGCTGGGGGTGGTGTTTCAGGGTTTAGGGCAGTGGTGTTCGGGAAGTGTAGGGGGTCTTGCTGGGGGTGGTGTTTCAGGGTTTAGGGCAATGGTGTTCGGGCAGTGTAGGGGGTCTTGCTGGGGTGGTGTTTCAGGGTTTAGGGAAGTGGTGCAGTGGTGTTCAGGAAGTGTAGGGGGTCTTGCAGTGGGTGGTGTTTCAGGGTTTAGGGCATTGGTTTTCGGGCAGTGTAGGGGGTCTTGCTGGGGGTGGTGTTTCAGGGTTTAGGGCAGTGCAGTGGTGTTCGGGCAGTGTAGGGGGTCGTGCTGGGGGAAGTGTTTCAGGGTTTAGGGCAGTGGTGTTCGGGCAGTGTAGGGGGTCGTGCTGTTATGTTTTTTTTTCAGGGTTTACGGCAGTGCAGTGGTGTTCGGGCAGTGTAGGGGGTCATGCTGGGGCTAGTGTTTTAGGGTTTAGGGCAGTGCAGTGTTGTTCGGGCAGTCTAGGTGGTCGTGCTGGGGCTGGTGTTTTATGGTTTACGGTAGTGCAATGGTGTTCTGGCAGTGTAGGGGGTCATGCTGGGGATGGTTCTATAGGGTTTAGGATAGTGCAGTGGTGTTCGGGCAGTGTAGGGGGTACTGCTGATAGTGGTGTTTTAGGGTTTAGGGCAGTGCAGTGGTGTTCGGGCAGTGTAGGGTGTCGTGCTGTGGGTGCTGCATTAGGGTTTAGGGCAGTGCAGTGGTGTTCGGACAGTGTAGGGGGTCGTGCTGGGGGTGGTGTTTCAGGGTTTAGTTCAGTGTGAGTTGTGTACGGGAAGTGCAGGGGTCTTGCAGAGGGTGGTGTTTCAGGGTATAGGGCAGTGGTGTTTGGGCAATGTATGGAGTCTTGCTGGGGGAGTTTCAGGGTTTAGGACAGTGGAGCCGTGATGTTTGGGCAGTGTAGGGGGTCTTGCATGGGGTGCTGTTTCAGGGTTTAGGGCAGTGGTAATTGGGCAGTGTAGGGGGTGTTGCTGGGGGTGGTGCTTCAGGTTTTAGGGCAGTGGTGTTCGGGCAGTGTAGGGGGTCTTGCTGGGGGTGGTGTTTCAGGGTTTAGGGCAGTTAAATGGTGTTCGGGAAGTGTAGGGGGTTGTGATGGCAATGGTGTTTCAGGGTTTAGGGCAGTGCAGTGGTGTTCGGGCAGTTTAGGGGGTCGTGCTGGGGGTGGTGTTTCAGGGTTTAGGGCAGTGTAGTGGTGTTCGGGCAGTGTAGGTGGTCGTGTAGGGGCTGAGGTTTCAGGGTTTAGGGCAGTGCAGTGGTGTTCGTACACTGTGGGGGTTTGTGTGGGGGCTGATGTTTCAGGTTTTAGGGCAGTGCAGTGGTGTTCGGGCAGGGTAGGGGGTTGTGCCGGGGTTGGTGTTTCAGGGTTTAGGGCAGTGAAGTGGTGTTCGGACAGTGTAGGGGGTCATGCCGGGACTGGTGTTGCAGGGTCTAGGGCTCTTTAGTGGTGTTCAGGCAGTGTAGGGGGTCGTGCCGGGGCTGGTTTTTCAGGGTTTAGGGCAGTGCAGTGGTGTTCGGGCAGAATAGTGGGTCATACCGGCGCTGGTGTTTCAGGGTTTTTGGCAGTGCAGTGGTGTTTGGGCAGTGTAGGGGGACATGCCAGGGGTGGTGTTTTAGGATTTAGGGCAGAGCAGTGGTGTTTGGGCAGAGTAGGGGGTCATGCCGGGGTGATGTTTCAGGGATTAGGGCAGAGCAGTGGTGTTCGGGCAGTGTAGGGGGTCGTGCTGTTATGTTTTTTTTCAGGGTTTAGGGCAGTGCAGTGGTGTTCGGGCAGTGTAGGGGGTCATGCTGGGGCTAGTGTTTTAGGGTTTAGGGCAGTGCAGTGGTGTTCGGGCAGTCTAGGTGGTCGTGCTGGGGCTGGTGTTTTATGGTTTTGGGTAGTGCAATGGTCTTCTGGCAGTGTAGGGGGTCATGCTGGGGGTGGTTTTTTAGGGTTTAGGAAAGTGCAGTGGTGTTCGGGCAGTGTAGGGGGTCGTTCTGGTAGTGGTGTTTTAGGGTTTAGGGCAGTGCAGTGGTGTTCGGGCAGTGTAGGGTGTTGTGCTGTGGGTGGTGTTTTATTCTTTAGGGCAGTGCAGTGGTGTTAGGGCAGTGTAGGGGGTCGTGCTGGGGGTGGTGTTTTAGGGTTTAGGGCAGTGCAGTAGTGTTCGGGCAGTGTATGGGGTCGTGCTGGGGGTGGTGTATCAGGGTTTAGGGCAGTGTAGTGGTGTTCGGGCAGTGTAGGGGGTCGTGCAGAGGGTGGTGTTTCAGGGTTTAGGGCAGTGCAGTGGTGTCGGGCAGTGCAGGGGTCTTGCAGAGGGTGGTGTTTCAGGGTTTAGGGCAGTGGTGTTCGGGCAATGTAGGGAGTCTTGCTGGGGGTGGTGTTTCAGGATTTAGGGCAATGGAGCCGTGATGTTCGGGCAGTGTAGGGGGTCTTGCAGTGGGTGGTGTTTCAGGGTTTAGGGCATTGGTGTTCAGTCAGTGTAGGAAGTTTTGCTGGGGGTAGTGTTTCAGGGTTTAGGGCAGTGCAGTGGTGTTCAGGCACTGTAGGGGTGTGCTGGGGGTAGTGTTTCAGGGTTTAGGGCAGTGGTGTTTGGGCAGTGTAGGGGGTCGTGCGGGGGCTGGTGTTTCAGGGTTTAGGGCAGTGCAGTGGTGTTCGGGCAGTGTAGGGGGTTGTGCTGGGGGTGGTGTTTTAAGGTTTAGGGTTGTGCAATGCTGTTCGGGCAGTGTAGGGGGTCATGCTGGGGGTGGTTTTTTAGGGTTTAGCAAAGTGCAGTGGTGTTCAGGCAGTGTAGGGGGTCTTGCTGGGGATGGTGTTTTAAGGTTTAAGGCAGTGCAGTGGTGTTCGGGCAGTGTAGGGGGTCGTGCTGGGGGTGGTGTTTTAGGGTTTAGGGCAGTGCAGTGGTGTTCGGGCACTGTATGGGGTCATGCTGGGGGTGGTGTTTCAGGGTTTAGGGCAGTGCAGTGGTGTTCGGGCAGTGTGGGGGTCTTGCAGAGGGTGGTGTTTCAGGGTTTAGGGCAGTGGTAATTGGGCAGTGTAGGGGTGTTTCTGGGGGTGGTGTTTCAGGGTTTAGGGTAGTGGTGTTCGGGCAGTGTAGGGGGTCTTGCTGGGGGTGGTGTTTCAGGGTTTAGGGCAGTGAAGTGGTGTTCAGGAAGTGTAGGGGGTCGTGATGGCAATGGTGTTTCAGGGTTTAGGGCAGTGCAGTGGTGTTCGGGCAGTGTAGGAGGTCGTGTAGGGGCTGGGGTTTCAGGGTTTAGAGCAGTGCAGTGGTGTGCGGACACTGTGGGGGTTTGTGCGTGGGCTGGTGTTTCAGGGTTTAGGGCAGTGCAGTGGTGTTCAGGCAGGGTAGGGGTCGTGCATGGGTTGGTGTTTCAGGGTTTTGGGCAGTGCAGTGGTGTTCAGGCAGTGTAGGGGGTCATGCCGGGGCTGGTGTTTCAGGGTTTTAGGGCACTGCAGTGGGGTTCAGGCAGTGTAGGGGGTCGTGCCAGGGCTGCTGTTTCAGGGTTTAGGGCAGTGCAGTGGTGTTCGGACAGTATAGTGGGTCGTACTGGGGCTGGTGTTTCAGGGTTAAGGGCAGTGCAGTTGTGTTCGGGCAGTCTAGGGGGTCGTGATGGGGCTGGTTTTTTAGGGTTTAAGAAAGTGCAGTGGTGTTCGGGCATTATAGGGGGTCGTGCTGGTAGTGGTGTTTTAGGGTTTAGGGCAGTGCAGTGGTGTATGGGCAGTGTGGGGTGTCATGCTGTGGGTGGTGTTTTAGGGCTTAGGGCAGTGCAGTGGTGTATGGGCAGTGTATGGGGTCGTGCTGGGGGTGGTGTTTCAGGGTTTAGGGCAGTGCAGTGGTGTTCGGGCAGTGTAGGGGGAAGTGCTGTGGGTGGTGCATTAGGGTTTAGGGCAGTGCAGTGGTGTTCGGGCAGTGTAGGGGGTCATGCTGGGGGTGGTGTTTTAGGGTTTAGGGCAGTGGTGTTCGGGCAATGTAGGGAGTCTTGCTGGGGGTGGTGTTTCAGGGTTTAGGGCAGTGGAGCCGTGGTGTTCGGGCAGTGTAGGGGGTCGTGCTGATAGTGGTGTTTTAGGGTTTAGGGCAGTGCAGTGGTGTTCGGGCAGGGTAGGGTGTTGTGCTGTGGGTGGTGTATTAGGGTTTTGGGCAGTGCAGTGGTTTTCGGGCAGTGTAGGGGGTCGTGCTGGGGGTGGTGTTTTAGTGTTTAGGGCAGTGCATTGGTGTTCGGCCAGTGTATGGGGTCGTGCTGGGGGCGGTGTTTCAGGGTTTAGGGCAGTGCAGTGGTGTTTCGGGCAGTGTAGGGTTTCGTGCAGAGGGTGGTGTTTCAGGGTTTAGGGCAGTGCAGTGGTGTTCGGGCAGTGCAGGGGTCTTGCAGAGGGTGGTGTATCAGGGTTTAGGGCATTGGTGTTCAGACAATGTAGGGAGTCTTGCTGGGGGTGGTGTTTCAGGGTTTAGTGCAGTGGAGCCGTGATGTTCGGGCAGTGTAGGGGGTCTTGAAAGGGGTGGTGTTCCAGGGTTTAGGGCATTGGTATTTGGGCAGTGTAGGGGCTCTTGCTGGGGGTGGTGTTTAAGGGTTTAGGGCAGTGGTGTTCGGGCAGTGTAGGGGGTCTTGCTGGGGGTGGTGTTTCAGGGTTTAGGGCAGTGGTGTTCGGCAAGTGTAGGGGGTCTTGCTGGGGGTGGTGTTTCAGGGTTTAGGGCAGTGGTGCAGTGGTGTTCGGGCAGTGTAGGGGGTCTTGCAGTGGGTGGTGTTTCAGGGTTTAGGGCATTGGTGTTCGGGCAGTGTAGGGGGTCTTGCTGGGGGTGGTGTTTTAGGGTTTAGGGCAGTGCAGTGGTGTTCGGGCAGTGTAGGGGGTCGTGCTGGGGGTAGTGTTTCAGGGTTTAGGGCAGTGGTGTTTGGGCAGTGTAGGGGGTCGTGCGGGGGCTGGTGTTTCAGGGTTCAGGGCAGTGCAGTGGTGTTTGGGCAGTGTAGGGGGTTGTGCTGGGGGTGGTGTTTTATGGTTTAGGGTAGTGCAATGCTGTTTGGGCAGTGTAGGGGGTCATGTTGGGGGTGGTTTTTTAGGGTTTAGCAAAGTGCAGTGGTGTTCAGGCAGTGTATGGGGTCATGCTGGGGGTGGTGTTTCAGGGTTTAGGGCTGTGCAGTGGTGTTCGGGCAGTGTAGGGGGTCAAGCAGAGGGTGGTGTTTCAGGGTTTAGGGCAGTGTAGCGGAGTTCGGGCAGTGTGGGAGTCTTGTAGATGGTGGTGTTTCAGGGTTTAGGGCAGTGGTAATTGGGCAGTGTAGGGGGTGTTGCTGGGGGTGGTGTATCAGGGTATAGCGCAGTGGGGTTCGGGCAGTGTAGGGGGTCTTGCTGGGGGTGGTGTTTCTGGATTTAGGGCAGTGAAGTGGTGCTCGAGAAGTGTAGGGGGTCGTGATGGCAATGGTGTTTCAGGGTTTAGGGCAGTGCAGTGGTGTTCGGGCAGTGTAGAGGGTCGTGTAGGGGCTGGGATTTCAGGGTTTAGGGCAGTGCAGTGGTGTTCGGACACTGTGGGGGTTTGTGCGGGGGCTGGTGTTTCAGGGTTTAGGGCAGTGCAGTGGTGTTCGGGCAGGGTAGGGGTCGTGCCAGGGTTGGTATTTTAGGGTTTATGGCAGTGAAGTGGTGTTCGGGCAGTGTAGAGGGTCATGCCGGGGCTGGTGTTTCAGGGTTTGGGGCACTGCAGTGGTTTTCAGGCAGTGTAGGGGGTCGTGCCGGGGCTGGTGTTTCAGGGTTTAGGGCAGTGCAGTGGTGTTCGGGCAGTATAGTGGGTCGTGCCGGGGCTGGTGTTTCAGGGTTTTGGGCAGTGTAGTGGTGTTTGGGCAGTGTAGAGGATGTGCCAGGGGTGGTGTTTTAGGATTTAGGGCAGAGCAGTGGTGTTCGGGCAGAGTAGGGGGTCGTGCCGGGGGTGATATTTCAGGGATTAGGGCAGAGCAGTGGTGTTCGGGAAGTGTAGGCGGTCGTGCTGGGGGTTTTGTTTCAGGGTTAAGGGCAGTGCAGTGGTGTTCGGGCAGCGTAGGGGGTCGTGCTGGGGCTGGTGTTTTAGGGTTTAGGGCAGTGCAGTGGTGTTCTGGCAGTGGAGGGTGTCATGCTTGGTGTGGTTTTTTAGGGTTAAGGAAAGGACAGTGGTGTTCGGGCAGTGTAGGGGGTCGTGCTGGTAGTGGTGTTTTAGGGTTTAGGGCAGTGCAGTGGTGTTCGGGCAGTGTAGGGTGTTGTGCTGTGAGTGGTGTTTTAGGGTTTAGGGCAGTGCAGTGGTGTTCGGTCAGTGTAGGGGGTCATGCTGGGGGTGGTGTCTCAGGGTTTAGGGCAGTGCAGTGGTGTTCGGGCAGTGTAGGGTTCGTGCAGAGGGTGGTGTTTCAGGGTTTAGGGCAGTGCAGTGGTGTTTGGGCAGTGCAGGGGTCTTGCAGAGGGTGATGATTCAGGGTTTAGGGCAGGGGTGTTCGGGGAATGTAGGGAGTCTTGCTGGGGTTGGTGTTTCAGGGTTTAGGGCAGTGGAGGCGTGATGTTCGGGCAGTGTAGGGGGTCTTGCAGGGGTGGTGTTTCAGGGTTTAGGGCAGTGGTATTTGGGCAGTGTAGGGTGTCTTGCTGGGGGTGGTGTTTCAGGGTTTAGGGCAGTGGTGTTCGGGCAGTGTAGGGGGTCTTGCTGGTGGTGTTTCAGGGTTTAGGGCTGTGGTGTTCGGGCAGTGTAGGGGGTCTTGCTGGGGGTGGTGTTTCAGGGTTTTGGGCAGTGGTGTTCAGGCAGTGTAGGGGGTCTTGCAGTGGGTGGTGTTTCAGGGCTTAGGGTATTTGTGTTTGGGAAGTGTAGTGGGTCTTGCTGGGGGTGGTGTTTCAGGGTTTAGGGCAGTGCAGTGGTGTTCTGGCAGTGTATGGGGTTGTGCTGGGGGTGGTGTTTCAGGGTTTAGGGCAGTGCAGTGGTGTTCTGGCAGTGTATGGGGTTGTGCTGGCGGTAGTGTTTCAGGGTATAGGGCAGTGCAGTGGTGTTCGGGCAGTGTAAGGGGTCGTGCAGAGGGTGGTGTTTCAGGATTTAGGGCAGTGCAGTGGTGTTCGGCCAGTGTAGGGGGTCTTGCAGGGGGTGGTGTTTCAGGGTTTAGGGCAGTAGTGCAGTGGTGATCAGGCAGTGTAGGAGGTCTTGCAGGGGGTGGTGTTTCAGGGTTAAGGGTATTGGTATTTGGGCAGTGTAAGGGGTCTTGCTGTGGGTGGTGTTTCAGGGTTTAGGGCAGTGGTGTACGGGCCATGTAGTGGGTCATGCGGGGGCTGGTGTTTCAGGGTTTAGGGTAGTACAGTGGTGTTCGGGCAGTGTAGGGGGTCGTGCGGGGGCTGGTGTTTCAGGGATTAGGGAAGTGCAGTGGTGTTCAGGCAGTGTAGGGGGTCGTGATGGGGCTGGTGTTTCAGGGTTTAGGGCACTGCAGTGGTGTTCTGGCAGTGTAGGGCATCGTGCCGGGGCTGGTGTTTCAGGGTTTAGGTCAGTGCAGTGCTGTTCGGGCAGTATAGGGCGTCGTGCTGTGGCTGGTGTTTCAGGGTTTTGGGCAGTGCAGTGGTGTTCGGGCAGTGTAGGGGGACGCGCCGGGGGTGGTGTTTTAGGGTTTAGGGCAGTGCAGTGGTGTTCAGGCAGGGTAGGGGTCGTGCATGGGTTGGTGTTTCAGGGTTTTGGGCAGTGCAGTGGTGTTCGGGCAGTGTAGGGGGTCATGCCGGGGCTGGTGTTTCAGGGTTTTAGGGCACTGCAGTGGGGTTCAGGCAGTGTAGGGGGTCGTGCCAGGGCTGCTGTTTCAGGGTTTAGGGCAGTGCAGTGGTGTTCGGACAGTATAGTGGGTCATACTGGGGCTGGTGTTTCAGGGTTAAGGGCAGTGCAGTGGTGTTCGGGCAGTCTAGGGGGTCGTGATGGGGCTGGTTTTTTAGGGTTTAAGAAAGTGCAGTGGTGTTCGGGCATTATAGGGGGTCGTGCTGGTAGTGGTGTTTTAGGGTTTAGGGCAGTGCAGTGGTGTATGGGCAGTGTGGGGTGTTATGCTGTGGGTGGTGTTTTAGGGCTTAGGGCAGTGCAGTGGTGTATGGGCAGTGTATGGGGTCGTGCTGGGGGTGGTGTTTCAGGGTTTAGGGCAGTGCAGTGGTGTTCGGGCAGTGTAGGGGGAAGTGCTGTGGGTGGTGCATTAGGGTTTAGGGCAGTGCAGTGGTGTTCGGGCAGTGTAGGGGGTCATGCTGGGGGTGGTGTTTTAGGGTTTAGGGCAGTGGTGTTCGGGCAATGTAGGGAGTCTTGCTGGGGGTGGTGTTTCAGGGTTTAGGGCAGTGGAGCCGTGGTGTTCGGGCAGTGTAGGGGGTCGTGCTGATAGTGGTGTTTTAGGGTTTAGGGCAGTGCAGTGGTGTTCGGGCAGGGTAGGGTGTTGTGCTGTGGCTGGTGTATTAGGGTTTAGGGCAGTGCAGTGGTTTTCGGGCAGTGTAGGGGGTCGTGCTGGGGGTGGTGTTTTAGTGTTTAGGGCAGTGCATTGGTGTTCGGCCAGTGTATGGGGTCGTGCTGGGGGCGGTGTTTCAGGGTTTAGGGCAGTGCAGTGGTGTTTCGGGCAGTGTAGGGTTTCGTGCAGAGGGTGGTGTTTCAGGGTTTAGGGCAGTGCAGTGGTGTTCGGGCAGTGCAGGGGTCTTGCAGAGGGTGGTGTATCAGGGTTTAGGGCATTGGTGTTCGGACAATGTAGGGAGTCTTGCTGGGGGTGGTGTTTCAGGGTTTAGTGCAGTGGAGCCGTGATGTTCGGGCAGTGTAGGGGGTCTTGAAAGGGGTGGTGTTCCAGGGTTTAGGGCATTGGTATTTGGGCAGTGTAGGGGCTCTTGCTGGGGGTGGTGTTTAAGGGTTTAGGGCAGTGGTGTTCGGGCAGTGTAGGGGGTCTTGCTGGGGGTGGTGTTTCAGGGTTTAGGGCAGTGGTGTTCGGCAAGTGTAGGGGGTCTTGCTGGGGGTGGTGTTTCAGGGTTTAGGGCAGTGGTGCAGTGGTGTTCGGGCAGTGTAGGGGGTCTTGCAGTGGGTGGTGTTTCAGGGTTTAGGGCATTGGTGTTCGGGCAGTGTAGGGGGTCTTGCTGGGGGTGGTGTTTTAGGGTTTAGGGCAGTGCAGTGGTGTTCGGGCAGTGTAGGGGGTTGTGCTGGGGGTAGTGTTTCAGGGTTTAGGGCAGTGGTGTTTGGGCAGTGTAGGGGGTCGTGCGGGGGCTGGTGTTTCAGGGTTCAGGGCAGTGCAGTGGTGTTTGGGCAGTGTAGGGGGTTGTGCTGGGGGTGGTGTTTTATGGTTTAGGGTAGTGCAATGCTGTTTGGGCAGTGTAGGGGGTCATGTTGGGGGTGGTTTTTTAGGGTTTAGCAAAGTGCAGTGGTGTTCAGGCAGTGTATGGGGTCATGCTGGGGGTGGTGTTTCAGGGTTTAGGGCTGTGCAGTGGTGTTCGGGCAGTGTAGGGGGTCAAGCAGAGGGTGGTGTTTCAGGGTTTAGGGCAGTGTAGCGGAGTTCGGGCAGTGTGGGAGTCTTGTAGATGGTGGTGTTTCAGGGTTTAGGGCAGTGGTAATTGGGCAGTGTAGGGGGTGTTGCTGGGGGTGGTGTATCAGGGTATAGGGCAGTGGGGTTCGGGCAGTGTAGGGGGTCTTGCTGGGGGTGGTGTTTCTGGATTTAGGGCAGTGAAGTGGTGCTCGAGAAGTGTAGGGGGTCGTGATGGCAATGGTGTTTCAGGGTTTAGGGCAGTGCAGTGGTGTTCGGGCAGTGTAGAGGGTCGTGTAGGGGCTGGGATTTCAGGGTTTAGGGCAGTGCAGTGGTGTTCGGACACTGTGGGGGTTTGTGCGGGGGCTGGTGTTTCAGGGTTTAGGGCAGTGCAGTGGTGTTCGGGCAGGGTAGGGGTCGTGCCAGGGTTGGTATTTTAGGGTTTATGGCAGTGAAGTGGTGTTCGGGCAGTGTAGACGGTCATGCCGGGGCTGGTGTTTCAGGGTTTGGGGCACTGCAGTGGTTTTCAGGCAGTGTAGGGGGTCGTGCCGGGGCTGGTGTTTCAGGGTTTAGGGCAGTGCAGTGGTGTTCGGGCAGTATAGTGGGTCGTGCCGGGGCTGGTGTTTCAGGGTTTTGGGCAGTGTAGGGGTGTTTGGGCAGTGTAGAGGATGTGCCAGGGGTGGTGTTTTAGGATTTAGGGCAGAGCAGTGGTGTTCGGGCAGAGTAGGGGGTCGTGCCGGGGGTGATATTTCAGGGATTAGGGCAGAGCAGTGGTGTTCGGGAAGTGTAGGCGGTCGTGCTGGGGGTTTTGTTTCAGGGTTAAGGGCAGTGCAGTGGTGTTCGGGCAGTGTAGGGGGTCGTGCTGGGGCTGGTGTTTTAGGGTTTAGGGCAGTGCAGTGGTGTTCTGGCAGTGGAGGGTGTCATGCTTGGTGTGGTTTTTTAGGGTTAAGGAAAGGACAGTGGTGTTCGGGCAGTGTAGGGGGTCGTGCTGGTAGTGGTGTTTTAGGGTTTAGGGCAGTGCAGTGGTGTTCGGGCAGTGTAGGGTGTTGTGCTGTGGGTGGTGTTTTAGGGTTTAGGGCAGTGCAGTGGTGTTCGGTCAGTGTAGGGGGTCATGCTGGGGGTGGTGTCTCAGGGTTTAGGGCAGTGCAGTGGTGTTCGGGCAGTGTAGGGTTCGTGCAGAGGGTGGTGTTTCAGGGTTTAGGGCAGTGCAGTGGTGTTCGGGCAGTGCAGGGGTCTTGCAGAGGGTGATGATTCAGGGTTTAGGGCAGGGGTGTTCGGGGAATGTAGGGAGTCTTGCTGGGGTTGGTGTTTCAGGGTTTAGGGCAGTGGAGGCGTGATGTTCGGGCAGTGTAGGGGGTCTTGCAGGGGTGGTGTTTCAGGGTTTAGGGCAGTGGTATTTGGGCAGTGTAGGGTGTCTTGCTGGGGGTGGTGTTTCAGGGTTTAGGGCAGTGGTGTTCGGGCAGTGTAGGGGGTCTTGCTGGTGGTGTTTCAGGGTTTAGGGCTGTGGTGTTCGGGCAGTGTAGGGGGTCTTGCTGGGGGTGGTGTTTCAGGGTTTTGGGCAGTGGTGTTCAGGCAGTGTAGGGGGTCTTGCAGTGGGTGGTGTTTCAGGGCTTAGGGTATTTGTGTTTGGGAAGTGTAGTGGGTCTTGCTGGGGGTGGTGTTTCAGGGTTTAGGGCAGTGCAGTGGTGTTCTGGCAGTGTATGGGGTTGTGCTGGGGGTGGTGTTTCAGGGTTTAGGGCAGTGCAGTGGTGTTCTGGCAGTGTATGGGGTTGTGCTGGCGGTAGTGTTTCAGGGTATAGGGCAGTGCAGTGGTGTTCGGGCAGTGTAAGGGGTCGTGCAGAGGGTGGTGTTTCAGGATTTAGGGCAGTGCAGTGGTGTTCGGCCAGTGTAGGGGGTCTTGCAGGGGGTGGTGTTTCAGGGTTTAGGGCAGTAGTGCAGTGGTGATCAGGCAGTGTAGGAGGTCTTGCAGGGGGTGCTGTTTCAGGGTTAAGGGTATTGGTATTTGGGCAGTGTAAGGGGTCTTTCTGTGGGTGGTGTTTCAGGGTTTAGGGCAGTGGTGTACGGGCCATGTAGTGGGTCATGCGGTGGCTGGTGTTTCAGGGTTTAGGGTAGTACAGTGGTGTTCGGGCAGTGTAGGGGGTCGTGCGGGGGCTGGTGTTTCAGGGATTAGGGAAGTGCAGTGGTGTTCAGGCAGTGTAGGGGGTCGTGATGGGGCTGGTGTTTCAGGGTTTAGGGCACTGCAGTGGTGTTCTGGCAGTGTAGGGCATCGTGCCGGGGCTGGTGTTTCAGGGTTTAGGTCAGTGCAGTGCTGTTCGGGCAGTATAGGGCGTCGTGCTGTGGCTGGTGTTTCAGGGTTTTGGGCAGTGCAGTGGTGTTCGGGCAGTGTAGGGGGACGCGCCGGGGGTGGTGTTTTAGGGTTTAGGGCAGAGCAGTGGTGTTCTATCAGAGTAAGGGGTCGTGCTGGGGATGATGTTTCAGGGTTTAGGGCAGAGCGGTGGTGTTCGGGCAGTGTAGGGGGTCGTGCTGGTAGTGGTGTTTTAGGGTTTAGGGCAGTGCAGTGGTGTTCGGGCAGTGTAGGGTGTCGTGCTGTGGGTGGTGTTTTAGGGTTTAGGGCAGTGCAGTGGTGTTCGGTCAGTGTAGGGGGTCATGCTGGGGGTGGTGTTTTAGGGTTTAGGGCAGTGCAGTGGTGTTCGGGCAGTGTATGAGGTCATGCTGGGGGTGGTGTCTCAGGGTTTAGGGCAGTGCAGTGGTGTTCGGGCAGTGTAGGGTTCGTGCAGAGGGTGGTGTTTCAGGGTTTAGGGCAGTGCAGTGGTGTTCGGGCAGTGCAGGGGTCTTGCAGAGGGTGATGTTTCAGGGTTTAGGGCAGTGGTGTTCGGGGAATGTAGGGAGTCTTGCTGGGGTTGGTGTTTCAGGGTTTAGGGCAGTTGAGCCGTGATGTTCGGGCAGTGTAGGGGGTCTTGCAGGGGTGGTGTTTCAGGGTTTAGGGCAGTGGTATTTGGGCAGTGTAGGGTGTCTTCCTGGGGGTGGTGTTTCAGGGTTTAGGGCAGTGGTGTTCGGGCAGTGTAGGGGGTCTTGCTGGTGGTGTTTCAGGGTTTAGGGCTGTGGTGTTCGGGCAGTGTAGGGGGTCTTGCTGGGGGTGGTGTTTCAGGGTTTTGGGCAGTGGTGTTCAGGCAGTGTAGGGGGTCTTGCAGTGGGTGGTGTTTCAGGGCTTAGGACATTTGTGTTTGGGAAGTGTAGTGGGTCTTGCTGGGGGTGGTGTTTCGGGGTTTAGGGCAGTGCAGTGGGGTTCCGGCAGTGTATGGGGTCGTGCTGGGGGTGGTGTTTCAGGGTTTAGGGCAGTGCAGTGGTGTTCTGGCAGTGTATGGGGTCATGCTGGCGGTAGTGTTTCAGGGTTTAGGGCAGTGCAGTGGTGTTCGGGCAGTGTAGGGGGTCGTGCAGAGGGTGGTGTTTCAGGATTTAGGGCAGTGCAGTGGTGTTCAGCCAGTGTAGGGGGTCTTGCAGGGGGTGGTGTTTCAGGGTTTAGGGCAGTAGTGCAGTGGTGATCAGGCAGTGTAGGGGGTCTTGCAGGGGGTGGTGTTTCAGGGTTAAGGGTATTGGTATTTGGGCAGTGTAAGGGGTCTTGCTGTGGGTGGTGTTTCAGGGTTTAGGGCAGTGGTGTACGGGCCATGTAGTGGGTCATGCGGGGGCTGGTGTTTCAGGGTTTATGGTAGTGCAGTGGTGTTCGGGCAGTGTAGGGGGTCGTGCGGGGGCTGGTGTTTCAGGGATTAGGGAAGTGCAGTGGTGTTCAGGCAGTGTAGGGGGTCGTGATGGGGCTGGTGTTTCAGGGTTTAGGGCACTTCAGTGGTGTTCTGGCAGTGTAGGGCATCGTGCCGGGGCTTGTGTTTCAGGGTTTAGGTCAGTGCAGTGCTGTTCGGGCAGTATAGGGCGTCGTGCTGTGGCTGGTGTTTCAGGGTTTTGGGCAGTGCAGTGGTGTTCGGGCAGTGTAGGGGGACGCGCCGGGGGTGGTGTTTTAGGGTTTAGGGCAGAGCAGTGGTGTTCGATCAGAGTAAGGGGTCGTGCTGGGGATGATGTTTCAGGGTTTAGGGCAGAGCGGTGGTGTTCGGGCAGTATAGGGGGTCGTGATGGGTGTTTTGCTTTCAGGGTTTAGGGCAGTGCAGTGGTGTTCTGGCAGTGTAGGGGGTCATGCAGGTGGTGGTGTTTCAGGGTTTAGGGCAGTGCAGTGGTGTTTGGGCAGAGTAGGGGGTGGTGCTGGGGGTGGAGTTTCAGGGTTTAGGGCAGTGGTGTTCGGGCATTGTAGGGGTCATGCAGCGGGTGTGTTTCAGTGTTTAGGGCAGTGCAGTGGTGTTCGGGCAGTGTAGGGGGTCGTGCTGGGGCTGGTGTTTTAGGGTTTAGGGCAGTGCAGTGGTGTTCGGGCAGTCTAGGGGGTCATGCTGGGGCTGGTGTTTTATGGTTTAGGGTAGTGCAATGGTGTTCTGGCAGTGGAGGCTGTCATGCTGGGGGTGGTTTTTTAGGGTTTAGGAAAGGACAGTGGTGTTCGGGCAGTGTAGGGGGTCGTGCTGGTAGTGGTGTTTTAGGGTTTAGGGCAGTGCAGTGGTGTTCGGGCAGTGTAGGGTGTTGTGCTGTGGGTGGTGTTTTAGGGTTTAGGGCAGTGCAGTGGTGTTCGGTCAGTGTAGGGGGTCATGCTGGGGGTGGTGTCTTAGGGCTTAGGGCAGTGCAGTGGTGTTCGGGCAGTGTATGGGGTCATGCTGGGGGTGGTGTCTCAGGGTTTAGGGCAGTGCAGTGGTGTTCGGGCAGTGTAGGGTTCGTGCAGAGGGTTGTGTTTCAGGGTTTAGGGCAGTGCAGTGGTGTTCGGGCAGTGCAGGGGTCTTGCAGAGGGTGATGTTTCAGGGTTTAGGGCAGTGGTGTTCGGAAAATGTAGGGAGTCTTGCTGGGGTTGGTGTTTCAGGGTTTAGGGCAGTGGAGCTGTGATGTTCGGGCAGTGTAGGGGGTCTTGCAGGGGTGGTGTTTCAGGGTTTAGGGCAGTGGTATTTGGGCAGTGTAGGGTGTCTTGCTGGGGGTGGTGTTTCAGGGTTTAGGCCAGTGGTGTTCGGGCAGTGTAGGGGGTCTTGCTGGGGGTGGTGTTTCAGGGTTTTGGGCAGTGGTGTTCAGGCAGTGTAGGGGGTCTTGCTGGGGGTGGTGTTTCAGGGTTTTGGGCAGTGGTGTTCAGGCAGTGTAGGGGGTCTTGCAGTGGATGGTGTTTCAGGGCTTAGGGCATTTGTGTTTGGGAAGTGTAGTGGCTCTTGCTGGGGGTGGTGTTTCAGGGTTTAGGGCAGTGCAGTGGTGTTCCGGCAGTGTATGGGGTCGTGCTGGGGGTGGTGTTTCAGGGTTTAGGGCAGTGCAGTGGTGTTCTGGCAGTGTATGGGGTCGTGCTGGCGGTCGTGTTTTAGGGTTTAGGGCAGTGCAGTGGTGTTCGGGCAGTGTGGGGGGTCGTGCAGAGGGTGGTGTTTCAGGATTTAGGGCAGTGCAGTGATGTTCGGCCAGTGTAGGGGGTCTTGCAGGGGGTGGTGTTTCAGGGTTTAGGGCAGTAGTGCAGTGGTGATCAGGCAGTGTAGGGGGTCTTGCAGGGGATGGTGTTTCAGGGTTAAGGGTATTGGTATTTGGGCAGTGTAAGGGGTCTTGCTGTGGGTGGTGTTTCAGAGTTTAGGGCAGTGGTGTACGGGCCATGTAGTGGGTCATGCGGGGGCTGGTGTTTCAGGGTTTAGGGTAGTGCAGTGGTGTTCGGGCAGTGTAGGGGTTCATGCCGGGGCAGGTGTTTCAGGGTTTAGGGCACTGCAGTGGTGTTCGGGCGGTGTAAGGGGTCGTGCGGGGGCTGGTGTTTCAGGGATTAGGGAAGTGCAGTGGTGTTCAGGCAGTGTAGGGGGTCGTGATGGGGCTGGTGTTTCAGGGTTTAGGGCACTGCAGTGGTGTTCTGGCAGTGTAGGGCATCATGCCGGGGCTGGTGTTTCAGGGTTTAGGTCAGTGCAGTGCTGTTCGGGCAGTATAGGGCGTCGTGCTGTGGCTGGTGTTTCAGGGTTTTGGGCAGTGCAGTGGTGTTTGGGCAGTGTAGGGGGACGCGCCGGGGGTGGTGTTTTAGGGTTTAGGGCAGAGCAATGGTGTTCGATCAGAGTAAGGGGTCGTGCTGGGGATGATGTTTCAGGGTTTAGGGCAGAGCGGTGGTGTTCGGGCAGTATAGGGGTTCGTGATGGGTGTTTTGCTTTCAGGGTGTAGGGCAGTACAGTGGTGTTCTGGCAGTGTAGGGGGTCATGCAGGTGGTGGTGTTTCAGGGTTTAGGGCATTGCAGTGGTGTTCGGGCAGAGTAGGGGGTCATGCTGGGGGTGATGTTTCAGGGTTTAGGGCAGAGCAGTGGTGTTCGGGCAGTGTTGGGAGTCGTGATGGTGGTTTTGCTTTCAGGGTTTAGGGCAGTGCAGTGGTGTTTGGGCAGAGTAGGGCGTGGTGCTGGGGGTGGAGTTTCAGGGTTTAGGGCAGTGGTGTTCAGGCATTGTAGGGGGTCATGCAGCGGTGGTGTTTCAGAGTTTAGGGCAGTGCAGTTGTGTTCGGGCAGTGTAGAGGGTCATTCTGCGGGTGGTGTTTCAGAGTTTAGGGTTTAGAGCAGTGATGTTCGGGCAATATAGGGGTACGTGCAAGGGGTGGTGTTTTAGGATTTAGGGCAGAGCAGTGGTGTTCAGGCAGTGTGGGGGTCTTGCAGAGGGTGGTGTTTCAGGGTTTAGGGCAGTGGTATTTGGGCAGTGTAGGGGGTCTTGCTGGGGGTGGTATTTCAGGGTTTAGGGCAGTGGTATTTGGGCAGTGTAGGGGGTCTTGCTGGGGCTGGTGTTTCAGGGTTTAGGGCAGTGCAGTGGTGTTCAGGCAGTGTAGGGGGTCATGCTATGGGTGGCGTTTCAGGGTTTAGGGCAGTGCAATGTTGTTTGGACATTGTGGTGGGTCATGCGGGGCTGGTGTTTCAGGGTTAAGGGCAGTGCAGTGGTGTTCGGGCAGTGTAGGGGTCATGCCGGGGCTGGTGTTTCAGGGTTTAGGTCCTGGCAGTGGTATTCGGGCAGTATAGAGGGTCTTGCCGGGGCTGGTGTTTCAGGGTTTTGGGCAGTGCAGTGGTGTTCAGACAGTGTAGGGGTCGTGCAGGGGGCGGTGTTTCAGGGTTTAGTGCAGTGGTGTTCGGGGAGTGTAGGGGTCTTGCTGGGGGTGGTGTTTCAGGGTTTAGGGCAGTGCAGTGGTGTTCAGGCAGTGTAGGGGGTCGTGCTGAGGGGGTGTTTCACAGTTTAGGGCAGTGCAGTGGTGTTCGGGCAGTGTAGGGGGTTGTGCAGAGGGTGGTGTTTCAAGGTTTAGGGCAGTGCAGTTGTGTTCGGGCAGTGTGGGGGTCTTGCAGAGGGTGGTGTTTCAGGGTTTAGGGCAGTGCAGTGGTGTTCGGGGAGTGTAGGGGGTTGAGTGGGCACTGCTGTTTCAGGGTTTAGGGCAGTGCAGTGGTGTTCAGGCAGTGTAGGGGATTGTGCGGGGGCTGCTGTTTCAGGGTTTAGGGCAGTGCAGGTGTGTTCGGGCAGTGTAGGGGGTCGTGCTGGGACTGGTGATTCAGGGTTTAGGGCAGTTGAGTGGTGTTCGGGTAGTGTAGGGGTTCTTGCTGGGACTAGTGTTTCAGGGCTTAGGGCAGTGCAGTGGTGTTCGGGCAGTGTAGGGCGTCTTGCTGGGGGTGGTGTTTCAGGGTTTAGGGCAAAGCAGTGGTGTTCGGACAGTGTAGTGGGCTGTGCTGGATGTGGTGTCTGAGGGTTTAGGGCAGTGCAGTGGTGTTCGGGCAGTGTAGGGTGTTGTGCTGGTAGTGGTGTTTTAGGGTTTAGGGCAGTGCAGTGGTGTTCGGGCAGTGTAGGGTGTTGTGCTGTGGGTGGTGTTTTAGGGTTTAGGGCAGTGCAGTGGTGTTCGGTCAGTGTAGGGGGTCATGCTGGGGGTGGTGTCTCAGGGTTTAGGGCAGTGCAGTGGTGTTCGGGCAGTGTAGGGTTCGTGCAGAGGGTGGTGTTTCAGGGTTTAGGGCAGTGCAGTGGTGTTCGGGCAGTGCAGGGGTCTTGCAGAGGGTGATGATTCAGGGTTTAGGGCAGGGGTGTTCGGGGAATGTAGGGAGTCTTGCTGGGGTTGGTGTTTCAGGGTTTAGGGCAGTGGAGGCGTGATGTTCGGGCAGTGTAGGGGGTCTTGCAGGGGTGGTGTTTCAGGGTTTAGGGCAGTGGTATTTGGGCAGTGTAGGGTGTCTTGCTGGGGGTGGTGTTTCAGGGTTTAGGGCAGTGGTGTTCGGGCAGTGTAGGGGGTCTTGCTGGTGGTGTTTCAGGGTTTAGGGCTGTGGTGTTCGGGCAGTGTAGGGGGTCTTGCTGGGGGTGGTGTTTCAGGGTTTTGGGCAGTGGTGTTCAGGCAGTGTAGGGGGTCTTGCAGTGGGTGGTGTTTCAGGGCTTAGGGTATTTGTGTTTGGGAAGTGTAGTGGGTCTTGCTGGGGGTGGTGTTTCAGGGTTTAGGGCAGTGCAGTGGTGTTCTGGCAGTGTATGGGGTTGTGCTGGGGGTGGTGTTTCAGGGTTTAGGGCAGTGCAGTGGTGTTCTGGCAGTGTATGGGGTTGTGCTGGCGGTAGTGTTTCAGGGTATAGGGCAGTGCAGTGGTGTTCGGGCAGTGTAAGGGGTCGTGCAGAGGGTGGTGTTTCAGGATTTAGGGCAGTGCAGTGGTGTTCGGCCAGTGTAGGGGGTCTTGCAGGGGGTGGTGTTTCAGGGTTTAGGGCAGTAGTGCAGTGGTGATCAGGCAGTGTAGGAGGTCTTGCAGGGGGTGGTGTTTCAGGGTTAAGGGTATTGGTATTTGGGCAGTGTAAGGGGTCTTTCTGTGGGTGGTGTTTCAGGGTTTAGGGCAGTGGTGTACGGGCCATGTAGTGGGTCATGCGGTGGCTGGTGTTTCAGGGTTTAGGGTAGTACAGTGGTGTTCGGGCAGTGTAGGGGGTCGTGCGGGGGCTGGTGTTTCAGGGATTAGGGAAGTGCAGTGGTGTTCAGGCAGTGTAGGGGGTCGTGATGGGGCTGGTGTTTCAGGGTTTAGGGCACTGCAGTGGTGTTCTGGCAGTGTAGGGCATCGTGCCGGGGCTGGTGTTTCAGGGTTTAGGTCAGTGCAGTGCTGTTCGGGCAGTATAGGGCGTCGTGCTGTGGCTGGTGTTTCAGGGTTTTGGGCAGTGCAGTGGTGTTCGGGCAGTGTAGGGGGACGCGCCGGGGGTGGTGTTTTAGGGTTTAGGGCAGAGCAGTGGTGTTCTATCAGAGTAAGGGGTCGTGCTGGGGATGATGTTTCAGGGTTTAGGGCAGAGCGGTGGTGTTCGGGCAGTGTAGGGGGTCGTGCTGGTAGTGGTGTTTTAGGGTTTAGGGCAGTGCAGTGGTGTTCGGGCAGTGTAGGGTGTCGTGCTGTGGGTGGTGTTTTAGGGTTTAGGGCAGTGCAGTGGTGTTCGGTCAGTGTAGGGGGTCATGCTGGGGGTGGTGTTTTAGGGTTTAGGGCAGTGCAGTGGTGTTCGGGCAGTGTATGAGGTCATGCTGGGGGTGGTGTCTCAGGGTTTAGGGCAGTGCAGTGGTGTTCGGGCAGTGTAGGGTTCGTACAGAGGGTGGTGTTTCAGGGTTTAGGGCAGTGCAGTGGTGTTCGGGCAGTGCAGGGGTCTTGCAGAGGGTGATGTTTCAGGGTTTAGGGCAGTGGTGTTCGGGGAATGTAGGGAGTCTTGCTGGGGTTGGTGTTTCAGGGTTTAGGGCAGTTGAGCCGTGATGTTCGGGCAGTGTAGGGGGTCTTGCAGGGGTGGTGTTTCAGGGTTTAGGGCAGTGGTATTTGGGCAGTGTAGGGTGTCTTCCTGGGGGTGGTGTTTCAGGGTTTAGGGCAGTGGTGTTCGGGCAGTGTAGGGGGTCTTGCTGGTGGTGTTTCAGGGTTTAGGGCTGTGGTGTTCGGGCAGTGTAGGGGGTCTTGCTGGGGGTGGTGTTTCAGGGTTTTGGGCAGTGGTGTTCAGGCAGTGTAGGGGGTCTTGCAGTGGGTGGTGTTTCAGGGCTTAGGACATTTGTGTTTGGGAAGTGTAGTGGGTCTTGCTGGGGGTGGTGTTTCGGGGTTTAGGGCAGTGCAGTGGGGTTCCGGCAGTGTATGGGGTCGTGCTGGGGGTGGTGTTTCAGGGTTTAGGGCAGTGCAGTGGTGTTCTGGCAGTGTATGGGGTCATGCTGGCGGTAGTGTTTCAGGGTTTAGGGCAGTGCAGTGGTGTTCGGGCAGTGTAGGGGGTCGTGCAGAGGGTGGTGTTTCAGGATTTAGGGCAGTGCAGTGGTGTTCAGCCAGTGTAGGGGGTCTTGCAGGGGGTGGTGTTTCAGGGTTTAGGGCAGTAGTGCAGTGGTGATCAGGCAGTGTAGGGGGTCTTGCAGGGGGTGGTGTTTCAGGGTTAAGGGTATTGGTATTTGGGCAGTGTAAGGGGTCTTGCTGTGGGTGGTGTTTCAGGGTTTAGGGCAGTGGTGTACGGGCCATGTAGTGGGTCATGCGGGGGCTGGTGTTTCAGGGTTTATGGTAGTGCAGTGGTGTTCGGGCAGTGTAGGGGGTCGTGCGGGGGCTGGTGTTTCAGGGATTAGGGAAGTGCAGTGGTGTTCAGGCAGTGTAGGGGGTCGTGATGGGGCTGGTGTTTCAGGGTTTAGGGCACTTCAGTGGTGTTCTGGCAGTGTAGGGCATCGTGCCGGGGCTTGTGTTTCAGGGTTTAGGTCAGTGCAGTGCTGTTCGGGCAGTATAGGGCGTCGTGCTGTGGCTGGTGTTTCAGGGTTTTGGGCAGTGCAGTGGTGTTCGGGCAGTGTAGGGGGACGCGCCGGGGGTGGTGTTTTAGGGTTTAGGGCAGAGCAGTGGTGTTCGATCAGAGTAAGGGGTCGTGCTGGGGATGATGTTTCAGGGTTTAGGGCAGAGCGGTGGTGTTCGGGCAGTATAGGGGGTCGTGATGGGTGTTTTGCTTTCAGGGTTTAGGGCAGTGCAGTGGTGTTCTGGCAGTGTAGGGGGTCATGCAGGTGGTGGTGTTTCAGGGTTTAGGGCAGTGCAGTGGTGTTTGGGCAGAGTAGGGGGTGGTGCTGGGGGTGGAGTTTCAGGGTTTAGGGCAGTGGTGTTCGGGCATTGTAGGGGTCATGCAGCGGGTGTGTTTCAGTGTTTAGGGCAGTGCAGTGGTGTTCGGGCAGTGTAGGGGGTCGTGCTGGGGCTGGTGTTTTAGGGTTTAGGGCAGTGCAGTGGTGTTCGGGCAGTCTAGGGGGTCATGCTGGGGCTGGTGTTTTATGGTTTAGGGTAGTGCAATGGTGTTCTGGCAGTGGAGGCTGTCATGCTGGGGGTGGTTTTTTAGGGTTTAGGAAAGGACAGTGGTGTTCGGGCAGTGTAGGGGGTCGTGCTGGTAGTGGTGTTTTAGGGTTTAGGGCAGTGCAGTGGTTTTCGGGCAGTGTAGGGTGTTGTGCTGTGGGTGGTGTTTTAGGGTTTAGGGCAGTGCAGTGGTGTTCGGTCAGTGTAGGGGGTCATGCTGGGGGTGGTGTCTTAGGGCTTAGGGCAGTGCAGTGGTGTTCGGGCAGTGTATGGGGTCATGCTGGGGGTGGTGTCTCAGGGTTTAGGGCAGTGCAGTGGTGTTCGGGCAGTGTAGGGTTCGTGCAGAGGGTTGTGTTTCAGGGTTTAGGGCAGTGCAGTGGTGTTCGGGCAGTGCAGGGGTCTTGCAGAGGGTGATGTTTCAGGGTTTAGGGCAGTGGTGTTCGGAAAATGTAGGGAGTCTTGCTGGGGTTGGTGTTTCAGGGTTTAGGGCAGTGGAGCTGTGATGTTCGGGCAGTGTAGGGGGTCTTGCAGGGGTGGTGTTTCAGGGTTTAGGGCAGTGGTATTTGGGCAGTGTAGGGTGTCTTGCTGGGGGTGGTGTTTCAGGGTTTAGGCCAGTGGTGTTCGGGCAGTGTAGGGGGTCTTGCTGGGGGTGGTGTTTCAGGGTTTTGGGCAGTGGTGTTCAGGCAGTGTAGGGGGTCTTGCTGGGGGTGGTGTTTCAGGGTTTTGGGCAGTGGTGTTCAGGCAGTGTAGGGGGTCTTGCAGTGGATGGTGTTTCAGGGCTTAGGGCATTTGTGTTTGGGAAGTGTAGTGGCTCTTGCTGGGGGTGGTGTTTCAGGGTTTAGGGCAGTGCAGTGGTGTTCCGGCAGTGTATGGGGTCGTGCTGGGGGTGGTGTTTCAGGGTTTAGGGCAGTGCAGTGGTGTTCTGGCAGTGTATGGGGTCGTGCTGGCGGTCGTGTTTTAGGGTTTAGGGCAGTGCAGTGGTGTTCGGGCAGTGTGGGGGGTCGTGCAGAGGGTGGTGTTTCAGGATTTAGGGCAGTGCAGTGATGTTCGGCCAGTGTAGGGGGTCTTGCAGGGGGTGGTGTTTCAGGGTTTAGGGCAGTAGTGCAGTGGTGATCAGGCAGTGTAGGGGGTCTTGCAGGGGATGGTGTTTCAGGGTTAAGGGTATTGGTATTTGGGCAGTGTAAGGGGTCTTGCTGTGGGTGGTGTTTCAGAGTTTAGGGCAGTGGTGTACGGGCCATGTAGTGGGTCATGCGGGGGCTGGTGTTTCAGGGTTTAGGGTAGTGCAGTGGTGTTCGGGCAGTGTAGGGGTTCATGCCGGGGCAGGTGTTTCAGGGTTTAGGGCACTGCAGTGGTGTTCGGGCGGTGTAAGGGGTCGTGCGGGGGCTGGTGTTTCAGGGATTAGGGAAGTGCAGTGGTGTTCAGGCAGTGTAGGGGGTCGTGATGGGGCTGGTGTTTCAGGGTTTAGGGCACTGCAGTGGTGTTCTGGCAGTGTAGGGCATCATGCCGGGGCTGGTGTTTCAGGGTTTAGGTCAGTGCAGTGCTGTTCGGGCAGTATAGGGCGTCGTGCTGTGGCTGGTGTTTCAGGGTTTTGGGCAGTGCAGTGGTGTTTGGGCAGTGTAGGGGGACGCGCCGGGGGTGGTGTTTTAGGGTTTAGGGCAGAGCAATGGTGTTCGATCAGAGTAAGGGGTCGTGCTGGGGATGATGTTTCAGGGTTTAGGGCAGAGCGGTGGTGTTCGGGCAGTATAGGGGTTCGTGATGGGTGTTTTGCTTTCAGGGTGTAGGGCAGTACAGTGGTGTTCTGGCAGTGTAGGGGGTCATGCAGGTGGTGGTGTTTCAGGGTTTAGGGCATTGCAGTGGTGTTCGGGCAGAGTAGGGGGTCATGCTGGGGGTGATGTTTCAGGGTTTAGGGCAGAGCAGTGGTGTTCGGGCAGTGTTGGGAGTCGTGATGGTGGTTTTGCTTTCAGGGTTTAGGGCAGTGCAGTGGTGTTTGGGCAGAGTAGGGCGTGGTGCTGGGGGTGGAGTTTCAGGGTTTAGGGCAGTGGTGTTCAGGCATTGTAGGGGGTCATGCAGCGGTGGTGTTTCAGAGTTTAGGGCAGTGCAGTTGTGTTCGGGCAGTGTAGAGGGTCATTCTGCGGGTGGTGTTTCAGAGTTTAGGGTTTAGAGCAGTGATGTTCGGGCAATATAGGGGTACGTGCAAGGGGTGGTGTTTTAGGATTTAGGGCAGAGCAGTGGTGTTCAGGCAGTGTGGGGGTCTTGCAGAGGGTGGTGTTTCAGGGTTTAGGGCAGTGGTATTTGGGCAGTGTAGGGGGTCTTGCTGGGGGTGGTATTTCAGGGTTTAGGGCAGTGGTATTTGGGCAGTGTAGGGGGTCTTGCTGGGGCTGGTGTTTCAGGGTTTAGGGCAGTGCAGTGGTGTTCAGGCAGTGTAGGGGGTCATGCTATGGGTGGCGTTTCAGGGTTTAGGGCAGTGCAATGTTGTTTGGACATTGTGGTGGGTCATGCGGGGCTGGTGTTTCAGGGTTAAGGGCAGTGCAGTGGTGTTCGGGCAGTGTAGGGGTCATGCCGGGGCTGGTGTTTCAGGGTTTAGGTCCTGGCAGTGGTATTCGGGCAGTATAGAGGGTCTTGCCGGGGCTGGTGTTTCAGGGTTTTGGGCAGTGCAGTGGTGTTCAGACAGTGTAGGGGTCGTGCAGGGGGCGGTGTTTCAGGGTTTAGTGCAGTGGTGTTCGGGGAGTGTAGGGGTCTTGCTGGGGGTGGTGTTTCAGGGTTTAGGGCAGTGCAGTGGTGTTCAGGCAGTGTAGGGGGTCGTGCTGAGGGGGTGTTTCACAGTTTAGGGCAGTGCAGTGGTGTTCGGGCAGTGTAGGGGGTTGTGCAGAGGGTGGTGTTTCAAGGTTTAGGGCAGTGCAGTTGTGTTCGGGCAGTGTGGGGGTCTTGCAGAGGGTGGTGTTTCAGGGTTTAGGGCAGTGCAGTGGTGTTCGGGGAGTGTAGGGGGTTGAGTGGGCACTGCTGTTTCAGGGTTTAGGGCAGTGCAGTGGTGTTCAGGCAGTGTAGGGGATTGTGCGGGGGCTGCTGTTTCAGGGTTTAGGGCAGTGCAGGTGTGTTCGGGCAGTGTAGGGGGTCGTGCTGGGACTGGTGATTCAGGGTTTAGGGCAGTTGAGTGGTGTTCGGGTAGTGTAGGGGTTCTTGCTGGGACTAGTGTTTCAGGGCTTAGGGCAGTGCAGTGGTGTTCGGGCAGTGTAGGGCGTCTTGCTGGGGGTGGTGTTTCAGGGTTTAGGGCAAAGCAGTGGTGTTCGGACAGTGTAGTGGGCTGTGCTGGAGGTGGTGTCTGAGGGTTTAGGGCAGTGCAGTGGTGTTTGGGGAATGTAGGTGGTCTTGCTGAGGTTTGTGTTTCAGGGTTTAGGGCAGTGGTGTTCGGGCAGTGTAGGGGGTCTTGCTGGGGGTGGTGTTTCAGGGTTTAGGGCAGTGCATTGGTGTTCGGGCAGTGTAGGGGGCCGTGCAGGGGGTGGTGTTTCAGGGTTTAGGGCAGTGAAGTGGTATTCGGGCAGTGTATGGGGGTCGTGTTGGGGGAGGTGTCTCAGGGTTTAGGGCAGTGCAGTGGTGTTCGGGCAGTGTAGGGGGTTGTGCGGGGGTGATGTTTCAGGGTTTAGGACAGTACAGTGGTGTTCACCAGTGTAGGGGGTCGTGCATGGGGTGGTGTTTCAGGGTTTAGGGCAGTGCAGTGGCTTTCGGGCAGTGTAGGGGGTCTTGTTGGCGTGGTGTTTCAGGGTTTAGGGCAGTGGTGTTCAGGTGTGTAGGGGGTCTTGCTGGAGGTGGTGTTTCAGGGTTTAGAGCAGTGCAGTGGTGTTTGGGCACTGTAGTAGATCTTGCTGGGGGTGGTGTTTAAAGGTTTAGGGCAGTGCAGTGGTGTTCAGGCAGTGTAGTGTTCTTGCAGAGGGTAAATTTTCAGGGTTTAGGGCAGTGCATTGGTGGTCGGGCAGTATAGGGGGTCGTGCTGGGGCTGGTGTTTCAGGGTTTTGGGCAGTGCAGTGGTGTTTGGGCAGTGTAGGGGGACGTGCCAGGGTGGTGTTTTAGGATTAAGGGCTGAGCAGTGGTGTTCGGGCAGTGTAGGGGGTCGTGCTGGGGGTTTTGTTTCAGGGCTTAGGGCAGTGCAGTCGTGCTCGGGCAGTGTAGGGGGTTTGGCTGGGGCTGGTGTTTTAGAGTTTAGGGCAGTGCAGTGGTGTTCTGGCAGTTTAGGGGGTCGTGCTGGGGTTGGTGTTTTATGGTTTAAGGTAGTGCAATGGTGTTCGGGCAGTGTAGCGGGTCGTGCTGGGGGTCGTTTTTTAGGGTTTAGGAAAGTGCAGTGGTGTTCGGGCAGTGTAGGGGATCGTCCTGGTAGTGGTGTTTCAGGGTTTAGGGCAGTGCAGTGGTGTTCAGGTAGTGTAGGGGGTCGTGCTGGGGTGGTGTTTCAGGTTTCGCGCAATATAGTAGTGTTCGGGCAGTGTAGGGGGTCGTGCTGGGGGTGGTGTTTTAGAGTTTAGCGCAGTGCAGTGGTGTTCGAGCAGAGTATGGGGTCGTGCTGGGGGTGGTGTTTCAGGGTTTAGGGCAGCGCAGTGGTGTTCGGGCTGTGTAGGGGGTCGTGCGGGGGTTGGTGTTTCAGGGTTTAGGGCAGTGCAGAGGTGTTCAGGCAGTTTAAGGGGTTGTGCTGGGGTGGTGTTTCAGGGTTTAGGGCAGTGCAGTGGTGTTCGGGCAGTGTGGGGGGGTCCTGCAGGGGCTGGTGTGTCAGGGTTTAGGGCAGTGCAGTGGTGTTCAGGCAGTGTAGGGGGTCGTGCGGGTGCTGGTGTTTCAGGGTTTAGGGAAGTGCAGAGGTGTTCGGGCAGTGTAGGCGGTCGTGCCGGGGCTAGTGTTTCAGGGTTTAGGGCACTGCAGTGGTGTTTGGACAGTGTAGGGGGTCGTGCCGGGGCTGGTGTTTCAGGGTTCTGGGCAGTGCAGTGGTGTTCGGGCAGAGTAGGGGGTCATGCTGGGGGTGATGTTTCAGCGTTTAGGGCAGAGCAGTGGTGTTCGGGCAGTGTTGGGGGTCGTGATGGGGGTTTTGCTTTCAGGGTTTAGGGCAGTGCAGTGGTGTACGGGCAGTGTAGGGGGCCATGCCGGGGGTGCTGTTTCAGGGTTTAGGGCAGTGCAGTTGTGTCCGGGCAGTATAGGGGGTCGTGCAGGGGGTGATGGTTTAGGCCAGTGCAGTGGTGTTCCGCAGTGAAGGGGGTCATGCAGGGGTGTTGTTTCAGGGTTTAGGGTACTGCAGTGGTTTTCGGGCAGTGTAGGGTGTCTTGCTGGGGGTGGTGTTTCAGGGTTTAGGGCAGTGCAGTGGTGTTCGGGCAGTGTAGGGGGTTTTGCTGGGAGTGGTGTTTCAGGGTTTAGGGCAGTGGTGTTCGGGCAGTGTAGGGGGTGTTGCTGAGGGTGGTGTTTCAGGGTTTAGGGCAGTGGTGTTTGGGCAGTGTAGGGGGTGTTGCTGGGGGTGGTGCTTCTGGGTTTAGGGCAAAGCAGTGGTGTTCAGGCAGTGTAGAGGGTCATGATGGGGGTGTTGTCTCAGGGTTTAGGGCAGTGCAGTGGTGTTCGGGCAGTGTAGGTGGTCGTGCAGGGGGTGGTGTTTCAGGGTTTAAGGCAGTGCAGTGGTTTTCGGGCAGTGTAGGGGGTCTTGCGGGGGAGGGTGTTCCAGGGTTTAGGGCAGTGCAGTGGTGTTCGGGCAGTGTAGGTGGTCGTGATGGGGTTGGTGTTTTAGGGTTTAGGGCAGTGCAGTGGTGTTCGGGCAGAGTAGGGGGTGGTGCTGGGGGTGGAGTTTCAGGGTTTAGGGCAGTGGTGTTCGGGCATTGTAGGGGTCATGCAGCGGGTGTGTTTCAGTGTTTAGGGCAGTGCAGTGGTGTTCGGGCAGTGTAGGGGGTCGTGCTGGGGCTGGTGTTTTAGGGTTTAGGGCAGTGCAGTGGTGTTCGGGCAGTCTAGGGGGTCATGCTGGGGCTGGTGTTTTATGGTTTAGGGTAGTGCAATGGTGTTCTGGCAGTGGAGGCTGTCATGCTGGGGGTGGTTTTTTAGGGTTTAGGAAAGGACAGTGGTGTTCGGGCAGTGTAGGGGGTCGTGCTGGTAGTGGTGTTTTAGGGTTTAGGGCAGTGCAGTGGTGTTCGGGCAGTGTAGGGTGTTGTGCTGTGGGTGGTGTTTTAGGGTTTAGGGCAGTGCAGTGGTGTTCGGTCAGTGTAGGGGGTCATGCTGGGGGTGGTGTCTTAGGGTTTAGGGCAGTGCAGTGGTGTTCGGGCAGTGTATGGGGTCATGCTGGGGGTGGTGTCTCAGGGTTTAGGGCAGTGCAGTGGTGTTCGGGCAGTGTAGGGTTCGTGCAGAGGGTTGTGTTTCAGGGTTTAGGGCAGTGCAGTGGTGTTCGGGCAGTGCAGGGGTCTTGCAGAGGGTGCTGTTTCAGGGTTTAGGGCAGTGGTGTTCGGAAAATGTAGGGAGTCTTGCTGGGGTTGGTGTTTCAGGGTTTAGGGCAGTGGAGCTGTGATGTTCGGGCAGTGTAGGGGGTCTTGCAGGGGTGGTGTTTCAGGGTTTAGGGCAGTGGTATTTGGGCAGTGTAGGGTGTCTTGCTGGGGGTGGTGTTTCAGGGTTTAGGCCAGTGGTGTTCGGGCAGTGTAGGGGGTCTTGCTGGGGGTGGTGTTTCAGGGTTTTGGGCAGTGGTGTTCAGGCAGTGTAGGGGGTCTTGCTGGGGGTGGTGTTTCAGGGTTTTGGGCAGTGGTGTTCAGGCAGTGTAGGGGGTCTTGCAGTGGATGGTGTTTCAGGGCTTAGGGCATTTGTGTTTGGGAAGTGTAGTGGCTCTTGCTGGGGGTGGTGTTTCAGGGTTTAGGGCAGTGCAGTGGTGTTCCGGCAGTGTATGGGGTCGTGCTGGGGGTGGTGTTTCAGGGTTTAGGGCAGTGCAGTGGTGTTCTGGCAGTGTATGGGGTCGTGCTGGCGGTCGTGTTTTAGGGTTTAGGGCAGTGCAGTGGTGTTCGGGCAGTGTGGGGGGTCGTGCAGAGGGTGGTGTTTCAGGATTTAGGGCAGTGCAGTGATGTTCGGCCAGTGTAGGGGGTCTTGCAGGGGGTGGTGTTTCAGGGTTTAGGGCAGTAGTGCAGTGGTGATCAGGCAGTGTAGGGGGTCTTGCAGGGGATGGTGTTTCAGGGTTAAGGGTATTGGTATTTGGGCAGTGTAAGGGGTCTTGCTGTGGGTGGTGTTTCAGAGTTTAGGGCAGTGGTGTACGGGCCATGTAGTGGGTCATGCGGGGGCTGGTGTTTCAGGGTTTAGGGTAGTGCAGTGGTGTTCGGGCAGTGTAGGGGTTCATGCCGGGGCAGGTGTTTCAGGGTTTAGGGCACTGCAGTGGTGTTCGGGCGGTGTAAGGGGTCGTGCGGGGGCTGGTGTTTCAGGGATTAGGGAAGTGCAGTGGTGTTCAGGCAGTGTAGGGGGTCGTGATGGGGCTGGTGTTTCAGGGTTTAGGGCACTGCAGTGGTGTTCTGGCAGTGTAGGGCATCATGCCGGGGCTGGTGTTTCAGGGTTTAGGTCAGTGCAGTGCTGTTCGGGCAGTATAGGGCGTCGTGCTGTGGCTGGTGTTTCAGGGTTTTGGGCAGTGCAGTGGTGTTTGGGCAGTGTAGGGGGACGCGCCGGGGGTGGTGTTTTAGGGTTTAGGGCAGAGCAATGGTGTTCGATCAGAGTAAGGGGTCGTGCTGGGGATGATGTTTCAGGGTTTAGGGCAGAGCGGTGGTGTTCGGGCAGTATAGGGGTTCGTGATGGGTGTTTTGCTTTCAGGGTGTAGGGCAGTACAGTGGTGTTCTGGCAGTGTAGGGGGTCATGCAGGTGGTGGTGTTTCAGGGTTTAGGGCATTGCAGTGGTGTTCGGGCAGAGTAGGGGGTCATGCTGGGGGTGATGTTTCAGGGTTTAGGGCAGAGCAGTGGTGTTCGGGCAGTGTTGGGAGTCGTGATGGTGGTTTTGCTTTCAGGGTTTAGGGCAGTGCAGTGGTGTTTGGGCAGAGTAGGGCGTGGTGCTGGGGGTGGAGTTTCAGGGTTTAGGGCAGTGGTGTTCAGGCATTGTAGGGGGTCATGCAGCGGTGGTGTTTCAGAGTTTAGGGCAGTGCAGTTGTGTTCGGGCAGTGTAGAGGGTCATTCTGCGGGTGGTGTTTCAGAGTTTAGGGTTTAGAGCAGTGATGTTCGGGCAATATAGGGGTACGTGCAAGGGGTGGTGTTTTAGGATTTAGGGCAGAGCAGTGGTGTTCAGGCAGTGTGGGGGTCTTGCAGAGGGTGGTGTTTCAGGGTTTAGGGCAGTGGTATTTGGGCAGTGTAGGGGGTCTTGCTGGGGGTGGTATTTCAGGGTTTAGGGCAGTGGTATTTGGGCAGTGTAGGGGGTCTTGCTGGGGCTGGTGTTTCAGGGTTTAGGGCAGTGCAGTGGTGTTCAGGCAGTGTAGGGGGTCATGCTATGGGTGGCGTTTCAGGGTTTAGGGCAGTGCAATGTTGTTTGGACATTGTGGTGGGTCATGCGGGGCTGGTGTTTCAGGGTTAAGGGCAGTGCAGTGGTGTTCGGGCAGTGTAGGGGTCATGCCGGGGCTGGTGTTTCAGGGTTTAGGTCCTGGCAGTGGTATTCGGGCAGTATAGAGGGTCTTGCCGGGGCTGGTGTTTCAGGGTTTTGGGCAGTGCAGTGGTGTTCAGACAGTGTAGGGGTCGTGCAGGGGGCGGTGTTTCAGGGTTTAGTGCAGTGGTGTTCGGGGAGTGTAGGGGTCTTGCTGGGGGTGGTGTTTCAGGGTTTAGGGCAGTGCAGTGGTGTTCAGGCAGTGTAGGGGGTCGTGCTGAGGGGGTGTTTCACAGTTTAGGGCAGTGCAGTGGTGTTCGGGCAGTGTAGGGGGTTGTGCAGAGGGTGGTGTTTCAAGGTTTAGGGCAGTGCAGTTGTGTTCGGGCAGTGTGGGGGTCTTGCAGAGGGTGGTGTTTCAGGGTTTAGGGCAGTGCAGTGGTGTTCGGGGAGTGTAGGGGGTTGAGTGGGCACTGCTGTTTCAGGGTTTAGGGCAGTGCAGTGGTGTTCAGGCAGTGTAGGGGATTGTGCGGGGGCTGCTGTTTCAGGGTTTAGGGCAGTGCAGGTGTGTTCGGGCAGTGTAGGGGGTCGTGCTGGGACTGGTGATTCAGGGTTTAGGGCAGTTGAGTGGTGTTCGGGTAGTGTAGGGGTTCTTGCTGGGACTAGTGTTTCAGGGCTTAGGGCAGTGCAGTGGTGTTCGGGCAGTGTAGGGCGTCTTGCTGGGGGTGGTGTTTCAGGGTTTAGGGCAAAGCAGTGGTGTTCGGACAGTGTAGTGGGCTGTGCTGGAGGTGGTGTCTGAGGGTTTAGGGCAGTGCAGTGGTGTTTGGGGAATGTAGGTGGTCTTGCTGAGGTTTGTGTTTCAGGGTTTAGGGCAGTGGTGTTCGGGCAGTGTAGGGGGTCTTGCTGGGGGTGGTGTTTCAGGGTTTAGGGCAGTGCATTGGTGTTCGGGCAGTGTAGGGGGCCGTGCAGGGGGTGGTGTTTCAGGGTTTAGGGCAGTGAAGTGGTATTCGGGCAGTGTATGGGGGTCGTGTTGGGGGAGGTGTCTCAGGGTTTAGGGCAGTGCAGTGGTGTTCGGGCAGTGTAGGGGGTTGTGCGGGGGTGATGTTTCAGGGTTTAGGACAGTACAGTGGTGTTCACCAGTGTAGGGGGTCGTGCATGGGGTGGTGTTTCAGGGTTTAGGGCAGTGCAGTGGCTTTCGGGCAGTGTAGGGGGTCTTGTTGGCGTGGTGTTTCAGGGTTTAGGGCAGTGGTGTTCAGGTGTGTAGGGGGTCTTGCTGGAGGTGGTGTTTCAGGGTTTAGAGCAGTGCAGTGGTGTTTGGGCACTGTAGTAGATCTTGCTGGGGGTGGTGTTTAAAGGTTTAGGGCAGTGCAGTGGTGTTCAGGCAGTGTAGTGTTCTTGCAGAGGGTAAATTTTCAGGGTTTAGGGCAGTGCATTGGTGGTCGGGCAGTATAGGGGGTCGTGCTGGGGCTGGTGTTTCAGGGTTTTGGGCAGTGCAGTGGTGTTTGGGCAGTGTAGGGGGACGTGCCAGGGTGGTGTTTTAGGATTAAGGGCTGAGCAGTGGTGTTCGGGCAGTGTAGGGGGTCGTGCTGGGGGTTTTGTTTCAGGGCTTAGGGCAGTGCAGTCGTGCTCGGGCAGTGTAGGGGGTTTGGCTGGGGCTGGTGTTTTAGAGTTTAGGGCAGTGCAGTGGTGTTCTGGCAGTTTAGGGGGTCGTGCTGGGGTTGGTGTTTTATGGTTTAAGGTAGTGCAATGGTGTTCGGGCAGTGTAGCGGGTCGTGCTGGGGGTCGTTTTTTAGGGTTTAGGAAAGTGCAGTGGTGTTCGGGCAGTGTAGGGGATCGTCCTGGTAGTGGTGTTTCAGGGTTTAGGGCAGTGCAGTGGTGTTCAGGTAGTGTAGGGGGTCGTGCTGGGGTGGTGTTTCAGGTTTCGCGCAATATAGTAGTGTTCGGGCAGTGTAGGGGGTCGTGCTGGGGGTGGTGTTTTAGAGTTTAGCGCAGTGCAGTGGTGTTCGAGCAGAGTATGGGGTCGTGCTGGGGGTGGTGTTTCAGGGTTTAGGGCAGCGCAGTGGTGTTCGGGCTGTGTAGGGGGTCGTGCGGGGGTTGGTGTTTCAGGGTTTAGGGCAGTGCAGAGGTGTTCAGGCAGTTTAAGGGGTTGTGCTGGGGTGGTGTTTCAGGGTTTAGGGCAGTGCAGTGGTGTTCGGGCAGTGTGGGGGGGTCCTGCAGGGGCTGGTGTGTCAGGGTTTAGGGCAGTGCAGTGGTGTTCAGGCAGTGTAGGGGGTCGTGCGGGTGCTGGTGTTTCAGGGTTTAGGGAAGTGCAGAGGTGTTCGGGCAGTGTAGGCGGTCGTGCCGGGGCTAGTGTTTCAGGGTTTAGGGCACTGCAGTGGTGTTTGGACAGTGTAGGGGGTCGTGCCGGGGCTGGTGTTTCAGGGTTCTGGGCAGTGCAGTGGTGTTCGGGCAGAGTAGGGGGTCATGCTGGGGGTGATGTTTCAGCGTTTAGGGCAGAGCAGTGGTGTTCGGGCAGTGTTGGGGGTCGTGATGGGGGTTTTGCTTTCAGGGTTTAGGGCAGTGCAGTGGTGTACGGGCAGTGTAGGGGGCCATGCCGGGGGTGCTGTTTCAGTGTTTAGGGCAGTGCAGTTGTGTCCGGGCAGTATAGGGGGTCGTGCAGGGGGTGATGGTTTAGGCCAGTGCAGTGGTGTTCCGCAGTGAAGGGGGTCATGCTGGGGTGTTGTTTCAGGGTTTAGGGTACTGCAGTGGTTTTCGGGCAGTGTAGGGTGTCTTGCTGGGGGTGGTGTTTCAGGGTTTAGGGCAGTGCAGTGGTGTTCGGGCAGTGTAGGGGGTTTTGCTGGGAGTGGTGTTTCAGGGTTTAGGGCAGTGGTGTTCGGGCAGTGTAGGGGGTGTTGCTGAGGGTGGTGTTTCAGGGTTTAGGGCAGTGGTGTTTGGGCAGTGTAGGGGGTGTTGCTGGGGGTGGTGCTTCTGGGTTTAGGGCAAAGCAGTGGTGTTCAGGCAGTGTAGAGGGTCATGATGGGGGTGTTGTCTCAGGGTTTAGGGCAGTGCAGTGGTGTTCGGGCAGTGTAGGTGGTCGTGCAGGGGGTGGTGTTTCAGGGTTTAAGGCAGTGCAGTGGTTTTCGGGCAGTGTAGGGGGTCTTGCGGGGGAGGGTGTTTCAGGGTTTAGGGCAGTGCAGTGGTGTTCGGGCAGTGTAGGCGGTCTTGCTGGGGGTGGTGTTTCAGGGTTTAGGCAGTGGTGTTCTGATGTGTAGGGGTTCTTGCTGGGGGTGGTGTTTCAAGGTTTAGGGCAGTGCAGTGGTGTTCGGGCAGTGTAGGGGTCATGCAGAGGGTAATGTTTCAGGGTTCAGGGTAGTGGTATTTGGGCAGTGTAAGGGGTCTTGCTGGGGGTGGTGTTTCAGGGTTTAGGGCAGTGAAGTGGTGTTCGGGAAGTGTAGGGGGTCGTGATGGGGGTGGTGTTTCAGGGTTTAGGCCAGTGCAGTGGTGTTCGGGAAGTTTAGGTGGTCGTCCGGGGGGTTGTGTTTCAGGGTTTAGGGCAGTGCAGTTGTGTTCGGGCAGTGTAGGTGGTCGTGCGGCGACTGTTGTTTCAGGGTTTATGGCAGTGCAGTGGTGTTCGGGCAGTGTAGAGGGTAATACTGGGGGTGGCGTTTCTCGGTTTAGGGCAGTGCAGTTGTGTTCAGGCAGTGTAGGGGGTTGTGCTGGGGGTGGCGTTTCAGGGTTCAGGGCAGTGCAGTGGTGTTCAGGCACTGTGGGGTTTTGTGCGGGGGCTGGTTTTTCAGGGTTTAGGGCAGTGCAGTGGTGTTTGGGCAGTGTAGGGGGTCATGCCGGGGTTAGTGTTTCAGGGTTTAGGGCAGTGCAGTGGTGTTCGGGCAGTGTGGGGGTTCGTGCCGGGGCAGGTGTTTCAGGGTTTAGGGCACTGCAGTGGTGTTCGGGCAGTGTAGGGGGTCATGCCGGGGCTGGTGTTTCAGGGTTTAGGGCAGTGCAGTGGTGTTTGGGCAGTATATGAGGTCGTGCTGGGACTGGAGTTTCAGGGTTTGGGCAGTGCAGTGGTGTTCGGGCAGTGTAGGGGGACGTGCCGGGGGAGGTGTTTTAGGATTTAGGGCTGAGCAGTTGTGTTCGGGCAGTGTAGGGTTCGTGCTGGGGGTTTTGTTTCAGGATTTGGGGCAGTGCAGTGGTGCTTGGGCAGTGTAGGGGGTCATGCTGGGGCTGGTGTTTTAGGGTTTAGGGCAGTGTAGTGGTGTTCGGGCAGTTTAGGGGGTCGTGCTTGGGGTGGTGTTTTAGTGTTTAGGGCAGTGCAGTGGCTTTCGGGCAGTGTAGGGTGTCTTGTTGGCGTGGTGTTTCAGGGTTTAGGGCAGTGGTGTTCAGGTGTGTAGGGGGTCTTGCTGGAGGTGGTGTTTCAGGGTTTAGAGCAGTGCAGTGGTGTTTGGGCACTGTAGTAGATCTTGCTGGGGGTGGTGTTTAAAGGTTTAGGGCAGTGCAGTGGTGTTCGGGCAGTGTAGGGGGTCGTGCTGGGGGTTTTGTTTCAGGGCTTAGGGCAGTGCAGTCTTGCTCGGGCAGTGTAGGGGGTTGGGCTGGGGCTGGTGTTTTAGAGTTTAGGGCAGTGCAGTGGTGTTCTGGCAGTTTAGGGGGTCGTGCTGGGGCTGGTGTTTTATGGTTTAAGGGAGTGCAATGGTGTTCGGGCAGTGTAGCGGGTCGTGCTGGGGGTCGTTTTTTAGGGTTTAGGAAAGTGCAGTGGTGTTCGGGCAGTGTAGGGGATCGTCCTGGTAGTGGTGTTTCAGGGTTTAGGGCAGTGCAGTGGTGTTCAGGTAGTGTAGGGGGTCATGCTGGGGTGGTGTTTCAGGGTTTCGGGCAATATAGTAGTGTTCGGGCAGTGTAGGGGGTCGTGCTGGGGGTGGTGTTTTAGAGTTTAGCACAGTGCAGTGGTGTTCGAGCAGTGTATGGGGTCGTGCTGGGGGTGGTGTTTCAGGGTTTAGGGCAGCGCAGTGGTGTTCGGGCTGTGTAGGGGGTCGTGCGGGGGTTGGTGTTTCAGGGTTTAGGGCAGTGCAGAGGTGTTCAGGCAGTTTAAGGGGTTGTGCTGGGGTGGTGTTTCAGGGTTTAGGGCAGTGCAGTGGTGTTCGGGCAGTGTGGGGGGGTCTTGCAGGGGCTGGTGTGTCAGGGTTTAGGGCAGTGCAGTGGTGTTCAGGCAGTGTAGGGGGCCGTGCGGGGGCTGGTGTTTCAGGGTTTAGGGAAGTGCAGTGGTGTTCGGGCAGTGTAGGCGGTCGTGCCGGGGCTAGTGTTTCAGGGTTTAGGGCACTGCAGTGGTGTTTGGACAGTGTAGGGGGTCATGCCGGGGCTGGTGTTTCAGGGTTCTGGGCAGTGCAGTGGTGTTCGGGCAGAGTAGGGGGTCATGCTGGGGGTGATGTTTCAGCGTTTAGGGCAGAGCAGTGGTGTTCGGGCAGTGTTGGGGGTCGTGATGGGGGTTTTGCTTTCAGGGTTTAGGGCAGTGCAGTGGTGTACGGGCAGTGTAGGGGGCCATGCCGGGGGTGCAGTTTCAGGGTTTAGGGCAGTGCAGTTGTGTCCGGGCAGTGTAGGGGGTCGTGCAGGGGGTGATGGTTTAGGGCAGTGCAGTGGTGTTCCGCAGTGAAGGGGGTCATGCAGGGGTGTTGTTTCAGGGTTTAGGGTAGTGCAGTGGTTTTCGGGCAGTGTAGGGTGTCTTGCTGGGGGTGGTGTTTCAGGGTTTAGGGCAGTGCAGTGGTGTTCGGGCAGTGTAGGGGGTTTTGCTGGGAGTGGTGTTTCAGGGTTTAGGGCAGTGGTGTTCGGGCGGTGTAGGGGGTGTTGCTGGGGGTGGTGTTTCAGGGTTTAGGGCAGTAGTGTTTGGGCAGTGTAGGGGGTGTTGCTGGGGGTGGTGCTTCTGGGTTTAGGGCAAAGCAGTGGTGTTCAGGCAGTGTAGAGGGTCATGATGGGGGTGTTGTCTCAGGGTTTAGGGCAGTGGTGTTCGGGCAGTGTAGGTGGTCGTGCAGGGGGTGGTGTTTCATTGTTTAAGGCAGTGCAGTGGTTTTCGGGCAGTGTAGGGGGTCTTGCTGGGGATGGTGTTTCAGGGTTTAGGGCAGTGCAGTGGTGTTCGGGCTGTGTAGGCGGTCTTGCTGGGCGTGGTGTTTCAGGGTTTAGGCAGTGGTGTTCTGATGTGTAGGGGGTCTTGCTGGGGGTGGTGTTTCAAGGTTTAGGGCAGTGCAGTGGTGTTCGGGCAGTGTAGGGGTCATGCAGAGGGTAATGTTTCAGGGTTTAGGGTAGTGGTATTTGGGCAGTGTAAGGGGTCTTGCTGGGGGTGGTGTTTCAGGGTTTAGGGCAGTGAAGTGGTGTTCGGGAAGTGTAGGGGGTCGTGATGGGGGTGGTGTTTCAGGGTTTAGGCCAGTGCAGTGGTGTTCGGGAAGTTTAGGGGGTCGTCCTGGGGGTTGTGTTTCAGGGTTTAGGGCAGTGCAGTTGTGTTCGGGCAGAGTAGGGGGTCGTGCGGGGGCTGTTGTTTCAGGGTTTATGGCAGTGCAGTGGTGTTCGGGCAGTGTAGAGGGTAATACTGGGGGTGGCGTTTCTCGGTTTAGGGCAGTGCAGTTGTGTTCAGGCAGTGTAGGGGGTTGTGCTGGGGGTGGCGTTTCAGGGTTTAGGGCAGTGCAGTGGTTTTCAGGCACTGTGGGGTTTTGTGCGGGGGCTGGTTTTTCAGGGTTTAGGGCAGTGCAGTGGTGTTTGGGCAGTGTAGGGGGTCATGCCGGGGTTAGTGTTTCAGGGTTTAGGGCAGTGCAGTGGTGTTCGGGCAGTGTAGGGGTTCGTGCCGGGGCAGGTGTTTCAGGGTTTAGGGCACTGCAGTGGTGTTCGGGCAGTGTAGGGGGTCATGCCGGGTCTGGTGTTTCAGGGTTTAGGGCACTGCAGTGGTGTTCGGGCAGTGTAGGGGGTCGTGCCGGGGCTGGTGTTTCAGGGTTTAGGGCAGTGCTGTGGTGTTCGGGCAGTGTAGGGGGACGTGCCGGGGCTGGTGTTTTAGGATTTAGGGCTGAGCAGTTGTGTTCGGGCAGTGTAGGGGTCGTGCTAGGGGTTTTGTTTCAGGATTTGGGGCAGTGCAGTGGTGCTTGGGCAGTGTAGGGGGTCATGCTGGGGCTGGTGTTTTAGGGTTTAGGGCAGTGTAGTGGTGTTCAGGCAGTTTAGGGGGTCGTGCTTGGGGTGGTGTTTTAGTGTTTAGGGCAGTGCAGTGGTGTTCGGGCAGTGTATGGGGTCATGCTGGGGGTGGTGATTCAGGGTTTAGGGCAGTGCAGTGGTGTTCGGACAGTGTAGGGGGTCATGCAGAGGGTGGTGTTTCAGGGTTTAGGGCAGTGAAGTGGTGTTCAGGAAGTGTAGGGGGTCGTGACGGCAATGGTGTTTCAGGGTTTAGGGCAGTGCAGTGGTGTTCGGGTAGTTTAGGTGGTCGTGCTGGGGGTGGTGTTTCAGGATTTACGGAAGTGCAGTGGTGTTCGGGCAGTGTAGGGGGTTGTGCCGGGGCTAGTGTTTCAGGGCTTAGGGCACTGCAGTGGTGTTTGGGCAGTGTAGGGGGTCGTGCCGGGGTTGGTGTTTTAGGGTTTTGGGCAGTGCAGTGGGGTTCGGGCAGAGTAGGGGGTCATGCTGGGGGTGATGTTTCAGGGTTTAGGGCAGAGCAGTGGTGTTCGGGCAGTGTTGGGAGTCGTGATGGTGGTTTTGCTTTCAGGGTTTAGGGCAGTGCAGTGGTGTCTGGGCAGTGTAGGGGGTCATGCAGGGGGTGGTGTTTCACGGTTTAGGGCAGTGCAGTGGTGTTTGGGCAGTGTAGGGGGTTTTGCTGGGAGTGGTGTTTCAGGGTTTAGGGCAGTGGTGTTCGGGCAGTGTAGGGGGTGTTGCTGGGGGTGGTGTTTCAGGGTTTAGGGCAGTGGTGTTTTGGCAGTGTAGCGGGTCGTGCAGGGGGTGGTGCTTCAGGGTTTAGGGCAAAGCAGTGGTGTTCGGGCAGTGTAGAGGGTCATGATGGGGGTGGTGTCTCAGGGTTTAGGGCAGTGCAGTGGTGTTCGGGCAGTGTAGGGGGTCGTGCAGGGGGTGGTGTTTCAGGGTTTAGGGCAGTGCAGTGGTTTTCGGGCAGTGTAGGGGGTCTTGCTGGGGATGGTGTTTCAGTGTTTAGAGCAGTGGTGCAGTGGTGTTCGGGCAGTCTAGGGGGTCTTGCAGTGGGTGGTGTTTCAGAGTTTAGGGCAGTGCAGTGGTGTTCAGGCAGTGTAGAGGGTCTTGCTGGGGGTGGTGCTTCAGGGTTTAGGGCAAAGCAGTGGTGTTCTGGCAGTGTAGAGGGTCATGCTGGGGGTGGTGTCTCAGGGTTTAGGGCAGTGCAGTGGTGTTCGGGCAGTGTAGGGGGTCGTGCAGGGGGTGGTGTTTCAGGGTTTAGGGCAGTGCAGTGGTTTTTGGGCAGTGTAGGGGGTCTTGTTGGGGATGGTGTTTCAGGGTTTAGGGCAGTGGTGCAGTGGTGTTCGGGCAGTCTAGGGGGTCTTGCAGTGGGTGGTGTTTCAGGGTTTTGGGCAGTGCAGTGGTGTTTGGGCAGTGTAGGGGGACGTGCCGGGGTGGTGTTTTAGGATTAAGGGCTGAGCAGTGGTGTTCGGGCAGTGTAGGGGGTCGTGCTGGGGGTTTTGTTTCAGGGCTTAGGGCAGTGCAGTGGTGCTCGGGCAGTTTAGTGGGTCGTGCTGGGGCTGGTGTTTTATGGTTTAGGGTAGTGCAATGGTGTTCAGGCAGTGTAGGGGGTCGTGCTGGGGGTGGTTTTTTAGGGTTTAGGAAAGTGCAGTGGTGTTCGGGCAGTGTAGGGGATCGTGCTGGTAGTGGTGTTTTAGGGTTTATGGCAGTGCAGTGGTGTTCAGGCAGTGTAGGGGATCGTGCTGGGGTGGTGTTTCAGGGTTTTGGGCAATATAGTAGTGTTCGAGCAGTGTAGGGGGTCGTGCTGGGGGTGGTGTTTTAGAGTTTAGCGCAGTGCAGTGGTGTTCGAGCAGTGTATGGGGTCGTGCTGGGTGTTGTGTTTCAGGGTTTAGGGCAGCGCAGTGGTGTTCGGGATGTGTAGGGGGTCGTGCTGGGGTGGTGTTTCAGGGTTTCGGGCAATATAGTAGTGTTCGGGCTGTGTAGGGGGTCGTGCTGGGGGTGGCGTTTTAGAGTTTAGCGCAGTGCAGTGGTGTTCGAGCAGTGTATGGGGTCGTGCTGGGAGTGGTGTTTCAGGTTTAGGGCAGCGCAGTGGTGTTCAGGCAGTGTAGGGGGTCGTGCTGGGGTGGTATTTCAGGGTTTCGGGCAATATAGTAGTGTTCGGGCAGTGTAGGGGGTCGTGCTGGGGGTGGTGTTTTAGAGTTTAGCGCAGTGCAGTGGTGTTCGAGCAGTGTATGGGGTCATGCTGGGGGTGGTGTTTCAGGGTTTAGGGCAGCACAGTGGTGTTCAGGCTGTGTAGGGGATCGTGCGGGGGTTGGTGTTTCAGGGTTTAGGGCAGTGCAGAGGTGTTCAGGCAGTTTAAGGGGTTGTGCTGGGGGTGGTGTTTCAGGGTTTAGGGCAGTGATGTTCGGGCAGTGTGGGGGGGTCCTGCCGGGGCTGGTGTGTCAGGGTTTAGGGCAGTGCAGTGGTGTTCAGGCAGTGTAGGGGGTCATGCGGGGTCTGATGTTTCAGGGTTTAGGGAAGTGCAGTGGTGTTGGGGCAGTGTAGGGGGTCGTGCCGGGGCTAGTGTTTCAGGGTTTAGGGCACTGCAGTGGTGTTTGGGCAGTGTAGGGGGTCGTGCCGGGGCTGGTGTTTCAGGGTTTTGGGCAGTGCAGTGGTGTTTGGGCAGAGTAGTGGGTCATGCTGGGGATGATGTGTCAGCGTTTAGGGCAGAGCAGGGGTGTTCGGGCAGTGTTGGGGGTCGTGATGGGGGTTTTGCTTTCAGGGTTTAGGGCAGTGCAGTGGTGTACGGGCAGTGTAGGGGGCCATGCCGGGGGTGCTGTTTCAGGGTTTAGGGCAGTGCAGTGGTGTCCGGGCAGTGTGGGGGGTCATGCAGGGGGTGATGGTTTAGGGCAGTGCAGTGGTGTTCCGCAGTGAAGGGGGTCATGCAGGGGGTGTTGTTTCAGGGTTTAGGGTAGTGCAGTGGTTTTCGAGCAGTGTAGGGTGTCTTGCTGGGGGTGGTGTTTCAGGGTTTAGGGCAGTGCAGTGGTGTTTGGGCAGTGTAGGGGGTTTTGCTGGGAGTGGTGTTTCAGGGTTTAGGGCAGTGGTGTTTCGGCAGTGTAGGGGGTGTTGCTGGGGGTAGTGTTTCAGGGTTTAGGGCAGTGGTGTTTTCGTGCAGTGTAGGGGGTGTTGCTGGGGGTGGTGCTTCAGGGTTTAGGGCAAAGCAGTGGTGTTCAGGCAGTGTAGAGGGTCATGATGGGGGTGTTGTCTCAGGGTTTAGGGTAGTGCAGTGGTGTTCGGGCAGTGTAGGTGGTTGTGCAGGGGGTGGTGTTTCAGGGTTTAGGGCAGTGCAGTGGTTTTCGGGCAGTGTAGGGGGTCTTGCTGGGGATGGTGTTTCAGGGTTTAGGGCAGTGCAGTGGTGTTCGGGCAGTGTAGGTAGTCTTGCTGGGGGTGGTGTTTCAGGGTTTAGGCAGTGGTGTTCTGATGTGTAGGGGGTCTTGCTGGGGGTGGTGTCTCAAGGTTTAGGGCAGTGCAGTGGTGTTTTGGCAGTGTAGGGGTCATGCAGAGGTTAATTTTTTAGGGTTTAGGGTAGTGGTATTTGGGCAGTGTAAGGGGTCTTGCTGGGGGTGGTATTTCAGGGTTTAGAGCAGTGAAGTGGTGTTCGGGAAGTGTAGGGTGTCGTGATGGGGGTGGTGTTTCAGGGTTTAGGCCAGTGCAGTGGTGTTCGGGAAGTTTAGAGGGTCGTCCTGGGGGTTGTGTTTCAGGGTTTTGGGCAGTGCAGTTGTGTTCGGGCAGTGTAGGGGGTCGTGCGGGGGCTGTTGTTTCAGGGTTTATGGCAGTGCAGTGGTGTTCGGGCAGTGTAGAGGGTCATACTGGGGGTGGCGTTTCAGGGTTTAGGGCAGTGCAGTGGTGTTCGGGCAGTGTAGGGGGTTATGCTGGGGGTGGCGTTTCAGGGTTTAGGGCAGTGCAGTGGTGTTCGGGCAGTGTAGGGGTTCGTGCCGGGGCAGGTGTTTCAGGGTTTAGGGCACTGCAGTGGTGTTCGGGCAGTGTAGGGGGTCATGCCGGGGCTGGTGTTTCAGGGTTTAGGGCAGTGCAGTGGTGTTTGGGCAGTATAGGAGGTCGTGCTGGGACTGGAGTTTCAGGGTTTTGGGCAGTGCAGTGGTGTTCGGGCAGTGTAGGGGGACGTGCCGGGGGTGGTGTTTTAGGATTTAGGGCTGAGCAGTTGTGTTCGGGCAGTGTAGGGGTCGTGCTGGGGGTTTTGTTTCAGGATTTGGGGCAGTGTAGTGGTGCTTGGGCAGTGTAGGGGGTCATGCTGGGGCTGGCGTTTTAGGGTTTAGGGCAGTGTAGTGGTGTTCGGGAAGTTTAGGAGGTCGTGCTGGGGTGGTGTTTTAGTGTTTAGGGCAGTGCAGTGGTGTTCGGGCAGTGTATGGGGTCATGCTGGGGTGGTGTTTCAGGGTTTAGGGCAGTGCAGTGGTGTTCAGGCAGTGTAGGGGGTCATGAAGAGGGTGGCGTTTCAGGGTTTAGGGCAGTGCAGTGGAGTTCGGGAAGTGTGGGGGGTCTTGCAGAGGGTGGTGTTTCAGGGTTTAGGGCAGTGGTAATTGGGCATTGTAGGTGGTGTTGCTGGGGGTGGCGTTTCAGGGTTTAGGGCAGTGGTGTTCAGGCAGTGTAGGGGGTCATGCTGGGGTGGTGTTACAGGGTTTAGGGCAGTGAAGTGGTGTTCAGGAAGTGTAGGGTGTTGTGATGGCAATGGTGTTTCAGGGTTTAGGGCAGTGCAGTGGTGTTCGGGTAGTTTAGGCGGTCGTGCTGGGGGTGGTGTTTCAGGGTTTACGGAAGTGCAGTGGTGTACGGGCAGTGTAGGGGGTCGTGCCGGGGCTAGTGTTTCAGGGTTTAGGGCATTGCAGTGGTGTTCGGGCAGAGTAGGGGGTCATGCTGGGGGTGATGTTTCAGGGTTTAGGGCAGAGCAGTGGTGTTCGGGCAGTGTTGGGAGTCGTGATGGTGGTTTTGCTTTCAGGGTTTAGGGCAGTGCAGTGGTGTCGGGGCAGTGTAGGGGGTCATGCAGGGGGTGGTGTTTCACGGTTTAGGGCAGTGCAGTGGTGTTTGGGCAGTGTAGGGGGTCATGCAGGGGGTGATGGTTTAGGGCAGTGCAGTGGTGTTCGGGCAGTGTAGGGGGTTTTGCTGGGAGTGGTTTTTCAGGGTTTAGGGCAGTGGTGTTCGGGCAGTGTAGGGGTGTTGCTGGGGGTGGTGTTTCAGGGTTTAGGGCAGTGGTGTTTTGGCAGTGTAGGGGTCGTGCAGGGGTGGTGTTTCAGAGTTTAGGGCAGTGCAGTGGTGTTCGGGCAGTGTAGAGGGTATTGCTGGGGGTGGTGCTTCAGGGTTTAGGACAAAGCAGTGGTGTTCGGGCAGTGTAGAGGGTCATGCTAGGGGTGGTGTCTCAGGGTTTAGGGCAGTGCAGTGGTGTACGGGCAGTGTAGGGGGTCGTGCAGGGGGTGGTGTTTCAGGGTTTAGGGCAGTGCAGTGGTTTTCGTGCAGTGTAGGGGGTCTTGCTGGGGATGGTGTTTCAGGGTTTAGGGCAGTGGTGCAGTGGTGTTCGGGCATTCTAGGGGGTCTTGCAGTGGGTGGTGTTTCAGGGCTTAGGGCAGTGCAGTGGTGCTCGGGCAGATTAGGGTGTCGGGCTAGGGCTGGTGTTTTAGGGTTTAGGGCAGTGCAGTGGTGTTCGGGCAGTTTAGGGGGTGGTGCTGGGGCTGGTGTTTTATGGTTTAGGGTAGTGCAATGGTGTTCAGGCAGTGTAGGGGGTCATGCTGGGGGTGGTTTTTTAGGGTTTAGGAAAGTGCAGTGGTGTTCGGGCAGTGTAGGGGATCGTGCTGGTAGTGGTGTTTTAGGGTTTAGGGCAGTGCAGTGGTGTTCAGGCAGTGTAGGGGGTCGTGCTGGGGTGGTGTTTCAGGGTTTTGGGCAATATAGTAGTGTTCGGGCAGTGTAGGGGGTCGTGCTGGGGGTGGTGTTTTAGAGTTTAGGGCAGTGCAGTGGTGTTCGAGCAGTGTATGGGGTTGTGCTGGGTGTGGTGTTTCAGGGTTTAGGGCAGCGCAGTGGTGTTCGGGCTGTGTAGGGGGTCGTGCTGGGGTGGTGTTTCAGGGTTTTGGGCAATATAGTAGTGTTCGGGCAGTGTAGGGGGTCGTGCTGGGGGTGGTGTTTTAGAGTTTAGCGCAGTGCAGTGGTGTTCGAGCAGTGTATGGGGTCGTGCTGGGGGTGGTGTTTCAAGGTTTAGGGCAGCGCAGTGGTGTTCAGGCAGTCTAGGGGGTCGTGCTAGGGTGGTGTTTCATGGTTTCGGGCAATATAGTAGTGTTCGGGCAGTGTAGGGGGTCGTGCTGGGGGTGGTGTTTTAGAGTTTAGCGCAGTGCAGTGGTGTTCGAGCAGTGTATGGGGTCCTGCTGGGGGTGGTGTTTCAGGGTTTAGGGCAGTGCAGTTTTGTTCGGGCTGTGTAGGGGGTCGTGCGGGGGTTGGTGTTTCAGGGTTTAGGGCAGTGCAGAGGTGTTCAGGCAGTTTAAGGGGTTGTGCTGGGGGTGGTGTTTCAGGTTTAGGGCAGTGCAGTGATGTTAGGGCAGTGTGGGGGGGGTCCTGCAGGGGCTGGTGTGTCAGGGTTTAGGGCAGTGCAGTGGTGTTCAGGCAGTGTAGGGGGTCATGCGGGGGCTGGTGTTTCAGGGTTTAGGGAAGTGCAGTGGTGTTCGGGCAGTGTAGGGGGTCGTGCCGGGGCTAGTGTTTCAGGGTTTAGAGCACTGCAGTGGTGTTCGAGCAGTGTATGGGGTCGTGCTGGGAGTGGTGTTTCAGGGTTTAGGGCAGCGCAGTGGTGTTCAGGCAGTGTAGGGGGTCGTGCTGGGGTGGTATTTCAGGGTTTCGGGCAATATAGTAGTGTTCGGGCAGTGTAGGGGGTCGTGCTGGGGGTGGTGTTTTAGAGTTTAGCGCAGTGCAGTGGTGTTCGAGCAGTGTATGGGGTTGTGCTGGGGGTGGTGTTTCAGGGTTTAGGGCATCACAGTGGTGTTCGGGCTGTGTAGGGGATCGTGCGGGGGTTGGTGTTTCAGGGTTTAGGGCAGTGCAGAGGTGTTCAGGCAGTTTAAGGGGTTGTGCTGGGGGTGGTGTTTCAGGGTTTAGGGCAGTGCAGTGATGTTTGGGCAGTGTGGGGGGGTCCTGCCGGGGCTGGTGTGTCAGGGTTTAGGGCAGTGCAGTGGTGTTCAGGCAGTGTAGGGGGTCGTGCAGGGTCTGGTGTTTCAGGGTTTAGGGAAGTGCAGTGGTGTTGGGGCAGTGTAGGGGGTCGTGCCGGGGCTAGTGTTTCAGGGTTTAGGGCACTGCAGTGGTGTTTGGGCAGTGTAGGGGGTCGTGCCGGGGCTGGTGTTTCAGGGTTTTGGGCAGTGCAGTGGTGTTTGGGCAGAGTAGTGGGTCATGCTGGGGATGATGTGTCAGCGTTTAGGGCAGAGCAGGGGTGTTCGGGCAGTGTTGGGGGTCGTGATGGGGGTTTTGCTTTCAGGGTTTAGGGCAGTGCAGTGGTGTACGGGCAGTGTAGGGGGCCATGCCGGGGGTGCTGTTTCAGGGTTTAGGGCAGTGCAGTGGTGTCCGGGCAGTGTGGGGGGTCATGCAGGGGGTGATGGTTTAGGGCAGTGCAGTGGTGTTCCGCAGTGAAGGGGGTCATGCAGGGGGTGTTGTTTCAGGATTTAGGGTAGTGCAGTGGTTTTCGGGCAGTGTAGGGTGTCTTGCTAGGGGTGGTGTTTCAGGGTTTAGGGCAGTGCAGTGGTGTTCGGGCAGTGTAGGGGGTTTTGCTGGGAGTGGTGTTTCAGGGTTTAGGGCAGTGGTGTTTGGGCAGTGTAGGGGGTGTTGCTGGGGGTAGTGTTTCAGGGTTTAGGGCAGTGGTGTTTTCGTGCAGTGTAGGGGGTGTTGCTGGGGGTGGTGCTTCAGGGTTTATGGCAAAGCAGTGGTGTTCAGGCCGTGTAGAGGGTCATGATGGGGGTGTAGTCTCAGGGTTTAGGGCAGTGCAGTGGTGTTCGGGCAGTGTAGGTGGTCGTGCAGGGGGTGGTGTTTCAGGGTTTAGGGCAGTGCAGTGGTTTTCGGGCAGTGTAGGGGGTCTTGCTTGGGATGGTGTTTCAGGGTTTAGGGCAGTGCAGTGGTGTTCGGGCAGTGTAGGTAGTCTTGCTGGGGGTGGTGTTTCAGGGTTTAGGCAGTGGTGTTCTGATGTGTAGGGGGTCTTGCTGGGGGTGGTGTTTCAAGGTTTAGGGCAGTGCAGTGGTGTTCGGGCAGTGTAGGGGTCATGCAGAGGTTAATTTTTTAGGGTTTAGGGTAGTGGTATTTGGGCAGTGTAAGGGGTCTTGCTGGGGGTGGTGTTTCAGGGTTTAGAGCAGTGAAGTGGTGTTCGGGAAGTGTAGGGTGTCGTGATGGGGGTGGTGTTTCAGGGTTTAGGCCAGTGCAGTGGTGTTTGGGAAGTTTAGAGGGTCGTCCTGGGGGTTGTGTTTCAGGGTTTTGGGCAGTGCAGTTGTGTTCGGGCAGTGTAGGGGGTCGTGCGGGGGCTGTTGTTTCAGGATTTATGGCAGTGCAGTGGTGTTCGGGCAGTGTAGAGGGTCATACTGGGGGTGGCGTTTCAGGGTTTAGGGCAGTGCAGTGGTGTTCGGGCAGTGTAGGGGGTTATTCTGGGGGTGGCATTTCAGGGTTTAGGGCAGTGCAGTGGTGTTCGGGCAGTGTAGGGGTTCGTGCCGGGGCAGGTGTTTCAGGGTTTAGGGCACTGCAGTGGTGTTCGGGCAGTGTAGGGGGTCATGCCGGGGCTGGTGTTTCAGGGTTTAGGGCAGTGCAGTGGTGTTTGGGCAGTATAGGAGGTCGTGCTGGGACTGGAGTTTCAGGGTTTTGGGCAGTGTAGTGGTGTTCGGGCAGTGTAGGGGGACGTGCCGGGGGTGGTGTTTTAGGATGTAGGGCTGAGCAGTTGTGTTCGGGCAGTGTAGGGGTCGTGCTGTGGGTTTTGTTTCAGGATTTGGGGCAGTGTAGTGGTGCTTGGGCAGTGTAGGGGGTCATGCTGGGGCTGGCGTTTTAGGGTTTAGGGCAGTGTAGTGGTGTTCGGGCAGTTTAGGAGGTCGTGCTGGGGTGGTGTTTTAGTGTTTAGGGCAGTGCAGTGCAGTGGTGTTCGGGCAGTGTATGGGGTCATGCTGGGGTGGTGTTTCAGGGTTTAGGGCAGTGCAGTGGTGTTCAGGCAGTGTAGGGGGTCATGAAGAGGGTGGCGTTTCAGGGTTTAGGGCAGTGCAGTGGAGTTCGGGAAGTGTGGGGGGTCTTGCAGAGGGTGGTGTTTCAGGGTTTAGGGTTAGTGGTAATTGGGCATTGTAGGTGGTGTTGCTGGGGGTGGCGTTTCAGGGTTTAGGGCAGTGGTGTTCAGGCAGTGTAGGGGGTCATGCTGGGGTGGTGTTTCAGGGTTTAGGGCAGTGAAGTGGTGTTCAGGAAGTGTAGGGTGTCGTGATGGCAATGGTGTTTCAGGGTTTAGGGCAGTGCAGTGGTGTTCGGGTAGTTTAGGCGGTCGTGCTGGGGGTGGTGTTTCAGGGTTTACGGAAGTGCAGTGGTGTTCGGGCAGTGTAGGGGGTCGTGCCGGGGCTAGTGTTTCAGGGTTTAGGGCACTGCAGTGGTGTTCGGGCAGAGTAGGGGGTCATGCTGGGGGTGATGTTTCAGGGTTTAGGGCAGAGCAGTGGTGTTCGGGCAGTGTTGGGAGTCGTGATGGTGGTTTTGCTTTCAGGGTTTAGGGCAGTGCAGTGGTGTCCGGGCAGTGTAGGGGGTCATGCAGGGGGTGGTGTTTCACGGTTTAGGGCAGTGCAGTGGTGTTCGGGCAGTGAAGGGGGTCATGCAGGGGGTGATGGTTTAGGGCAGTGCAGTGGTGTTCGGGCAGTGTAGGGGGTTTTGCTGGGAGTGGTTTTTCAGGGTCTAGGGCAGTGGTGTTCGGGCAGTGTAGGGGGTGTTGCTGGGGGTGGTGTTTCAGGGTTTAGGGCAGTGGTGTTTTTGCAGTGTAGGGGGTCGTGCAGGGGTGGTGTTTCAGAGTTTAGGGCAGTGCAGTGGTGTTCGGGCAGTGTAGAGGGTATTGCTGGGGGTGGTGCTTCAGGGTTTAGGACAAAGCAGTGGTGTTCGGGCAGTGTAGAGGGTCATGCTGGGGGTGGTGTCTCAGGGTATAGGGCAGTGCAGTGGTGTACGGGCAGTGTAGGGGGTCATGCAGGGGGTGGTGTTTCAGGGTTTAGGGCAGTGCAGTGGTTTTCGTACAGTGTAGGGGGTCTTGCTGGGGATGGTGTTTCAGGGTTTAGGGCAGTGGTGCAGTGGTGTTCGGGCAGTCTAGGGGGTCTTGCAGTGGGTGGTGTTTCAGGGTTTTGGGCAGTGCAGTGGTGTTTGGGCAGTGTAGGGGGACGTGCCGGGGGTGGTGTTTTAGGTTTAAGGGCTGAGCAGTGGTGTTTGGGCAGTGTAGGGGGTCATGCTGGGGGTTTTGTTTCAGGGCTTAGGGCAGTGCAGTGGTGCTCGGGCAGTGTAGGGTGTCGGGCTGGGGCTGGTGTTTTAGGGTTTAGGGCAGTGCAGTGGTGTTCGGGCAGTTTAGGGGGTGGTGCTGGGGCTGGTGTTTTATGGTTTAGGGTAGTGCAATGGTGTTCAGGCAGTGTAGGGGGTCATGCTGGGGGTGGTTTTTTAGGGTTTAGGAAAGTGCAGTGGTGTTCGGGCAGTGTAGGGGATCGTGCTGGTAGTGGTGTTTTAGGGTTTAGGGCAGTGCAGTGTTGTTTAGGCAGTGTAGGGGGTCGTGCTGGGGTGGTGTTTCAGGGTTTTGGGCAATATAGTAGTGTTCGGGCAGTGTAGGGGGTCGTGCTGGGGGTGGTGTTTTAGAGTTTAGCGCAGTGCAGTGGTGTTCGAGCAGTGTATGGGGTCGTGCTGGGGGTGGTGTTTCAAGGTTTAGGGCAGCGCAGTGGTGTTCAGGCAGTCTAGGGGCTCGTGCTGGGGTGGTGTTTCAGGGTTTCGGGCAATATAGTAGTGTTCGGGCAGTGTAGGGGGTCGTGCTGGGGGTGGTGTTTTAGAGTTTAGCGCAGTGCAGTGGTGTTCGAGTAGTGTATGGGGTCGTGCTGGGGGTGGTGTTTCAGGGTTTAGGGCAGCGCAGTGGTGTTCGGGCTGTGTAGGGGGTCGTGCGGGGGTTGGTGTTTCAGGGTTTAGGGCAGTGCAGAGGTGTTCAGGCAGTTTAAGGGGTTGTGCTGGGGGTGGTGTTTCAGGTTTAGGGCAGTGCAGTGATGTTAGGGCAGTGTGGGGGGGTCCTGCAGGGGCTGGTGTGTCAGGGTTTAGGGCAGTGCAGTGGTGTTCAGGCAGTGTAGGGGGTCATGCGGGGGCTGGTGTTTCAGGGTTTAGGGAAGTGCAGTGGTGTTCGGGCAGTGTAGGGGGTCGTGCCGGGGCTAGTGTTTCAGGGTTTAGGGCACTGCAGTGGTGTTCGAGCAGTGTATGGGGTCGTGCTGGGAGTGGTGTTTCAGGGTTTAGGGCAGCGCAGTGGTGTTCAGGCAGTGTAGGGGGTCGTGCTGGGGTGGTATTTCATGGTTTCGGGCAATATAGTAGTGTTCGGGCAGTGTAGTGGGTCGTGCTGTGGGTGGTGTTTCAGGGTTTAGGGCAGCACAATGGTGTTCGGGCTGTGTAGGGGATCGTGCGGGGGTTGGTGTTTCAGGGTTTAGGGCAGTGCAGAGGTGTTCAGGCAGTTTAAGGGGTTGTGCTGGGGGTGGTGTTTCAGGGTTTAGGGCAGTGCAGTGATGTTCGGGCAGTGTGGGGGGGTCCTGCAGGGGCTGGTGTGTCAGGGTTTAGGGCAGTGCAGTGGTGTTCAGGCTGTGTAGGGGGTCGTGCGGGGTCTGGTGTTTCAGGGTTTAGGGAAGTGCAGTGGTGTTGGGGCAGTGTAGGGGGTCTTGCCGGGGCTAGTGTTTCAGGGTTTAGGGCACTGCAGTGGTGTTTGGGCAGTGTAGGGGGTCGTGCCAGGGCTGGTGTTTCAGGGTTTTGGGCAGTGCAGTGGTGTTTGGGCAGAGTAGTGGGTCATGCTGGGGATGATGTGTCAGCGTTTAGGGCAGAGCAGGGGTGTTCGGGCAGTGTTGGGGGTCGTGATGGGGGTTTTGCTTTCAGGGTTTAGGGCAGTGCAGTGGTGTACGGGCAGTGTAGGGGGCCATGCCGGGGGTGCTGTTTCAGGGTTTAGGGCAGTGCAGTGGTGTCCGGGCAGTGTGGGGGGTCATGCAGGGGGCTATGGTTTAGGGCAGTGCAGTGGTGTTCCGCAGTGAAGGGGGTCATGCAGGGGTTGTTGTTTCAAGGTTTAGGGTAGTGCAGTGGTTTTCGGGCAGTGTAGGGTGTCTTGCTGGGGGTGGTGTTTCAGGGTTTAGGGCAGTGCAGTGGTGTTCGGGCAGTGTAGGGGGTTTTGCTGGGAGTGGTGTTTCAGGGTTTAGGGCAGTGGTGTTTGGGCAGTGTAGGGGGTGTTGCTGGGGGTAGTGTTTCAGGGTTTAGGGCAGTGGTGTTTTCGTGCAGTGTAGGGGGTGTTGCTGGGGGTGGTGATTCAGGGTTTAGGGCAAAGCAGTGGTGTTCAGGCAGTGTAGAGGGTCATGATAGGGGTGTTGTCTCAGGGTTTAGGGCAGTGCAGTGGTGTTCGGGCAGTGTAGGTGGTCGTGCAGGGGGTGGTGTTTCAGGGTTTAGGGCAGTGCAGTGGTTTTCGGGCAGTGTAGGGGGTCTTGC